>NW_004444255.1:909832-931078 GCF_000243295.1 Trichechus manatus latirostris
GAGAATGATGAAAAGGAAATCGGGAAAACAATACCATATATAATAGCCCCTAAAAAAATAAAATACTTAGGAAAAAATCTAATCAGAGATGTCAAAGACCTATACAAAGAAAACTACAAAACATTACTGCAAGAAACTCAAACCGAACTACATAAATGGAAAAATATACCGTGCTCATGGATAGGTAGACTCAACATTGTGAAAATGACAGTTCTACACAAAACAATTTACAAACACAATGGACTCACGATCCAAATACCAACAACATTCTTTAAAGAGATGTAAAAACTCATCATTAACTTTTTATGGAAAGGCAAGAATCCCTGGATAATTAAAGCACTATTGAAAAAGAAGAATAAAGTTGGGGTATTCACACTTCCTGACTTCAGAACCTACTATACAGCTACGGTAACTAAAACAGCCTGCTACATGTACAAGTACAGATACATTGACCAATGGAACAGAATTGAGATCCCAGATGTAAACTCATCCACCTACGGTCACCTGATCTTCAACAAGGGCCCAAAGATCATCAAATGGGGAACGGACAGTCTTTTTCACAAATGTTGCTGGCAAAACTGGATGTTCATCTGCAAAAAAATGAAACAGGACCTATACCTCACACCATATATAAAAACTAATTAAAAATGGATCAAAGACCTAAATATAAAGCCAAAAACTATAAAGCTCATAGAAGAAAAAATAGGGCCAATGCTACAGGCCATAATACATGGCTTTAACAGGATACAAACCATAACCAACAACACACAAACTCCAGAAGACAAGCTAGACAACTGGGATCTTCTAAAAATTAAACACTTACGCTCATCAAAAGTCTTCACCAAAAGAGTTAAAAGAGAACCTACAGACTGAAAAATTTTTGGACATTACAAGTCAGACAAAGGCCTCATATCTAAAATCTACGAGAAAATCCAACACCTCTACAACAAAGAGACAAATAAGCAAATTAAAAAATGGGCAATGGAAATGAACAGACACTTCACCAAGAAGACATTCAAGCAGCCCACAGACACATGAGGAAATGCTCGGGATGACTAGCCATTAGAGAAATGCAAATTAAAACCAAATGAGATACCATTTCCCCCGGCATTACTGGCGCGATTCAAAAATTCTGGAAATAACAAATGTTGGAGAGGCTGCAGGGAGATCAGAACTCTTATGCACTGCTGGTGGGAATGCAAAATGATACAACATTTTGGAAAATGATATGGCACTTCCTTCGAAAGCTATAAATAGAAATAACATATGATCCAGCAATCCCACTCCTAGGAATATATCCTAGAGAAATAAGAGCCGTCACACGAATAGACATACGCACACCCATTTTCATTGCAGCATTGTTCACAATAGCAAAAGATGGAAACTACCTAGATGCCTATCAACAGATGAATGGATAAACAAACTATGGTATATACACACAATGGAGTATTATGCAATGATAAAGAACAATGATGAATCTGTGAAGCATCTCATAACATGGATGAAACTGGAGGAGACTATGCTGAGTGAAATAAGTCAGTCACAAAAGGAGAATTATTGTATGAGACGTCCGCTGTAAAAACTCATGAAAAAGTTTACACACAGAAGAAACAATCCTTGTTGGTTATGAGGGATGGGAGGGGGAGGGGGGAATATTAAATAAACAATAGATAAGTGGTAACTTTGGTGAAGGGTAAGACGGTACACAGTACTGGGGAAGCCAGCACAACTTGTAGAAGGAAAGGTCATGGAAGCTCCATAGACACATCCAGACTCCCTGAGGGACTGAATCGCTGGGTGGAGGGCTGTGGGGACCATGATCTCATGGAACATCTAGCTCAATTGACATAACACAGTTTATAAAGACAATGTTCTACATTCTACCTTGGTGAGTAGCGTCTGGGGTCTTAAAAGCCTGTGAGCAGATGTCTAAGATACTTCGCTGGTCTCACCTGTTTGGGGGCAAGGGAGAATGAAGAAAAAAAGCTACAAGGAAAAGATTAGTCCAAAGGACTAATGGACCACAACTACTACAGCCTCCACCAGACTGAGTCCATTAAAACTAGACAATACCTGGCTACCACCACTGACTGCTCTGACAGGGATCACAACAAAGGGCCCTGAACAGAGCTGGGGAAGGATGTAGAACAAAATTCTAACTCACAAAAAAAGACTAGATTTACTGGCCTGACAGAGACTGGAGAAAACCCAAGAGTATGGCCCTCAGACACCCTTTTAGCTCAATGGTGAAGTCACTCCCCAGTTTCACCATTCAGCCGGGAACTGGACAGCCTGGTAAAACAAAACTGGACTAATGAGGCATAGCAGTCCAGGGACAAGGACTTCAAGGCAGGAGGGGACAGGAAAGCTGGTAACAAGGAACCCAAGGTTGAGAAGGGACAGTGTTGACATGTCATGGGGTTATTAACCATTGTCATAAAACAATACGTGTAGTGACTGTTCAATGAGAAACTATTTGTTCTGTAAACCTTCATCTAAAGTACACTAAAAAATAAAAATAAAAAGTACAATTAAAAAAAAAGATAAGGAAGAATCAAAGCTTGAGACAGGATTGCTAACTGACAGAAAACAGGGGAACCAACGCGAATCAATACCTGCCAGCCCCATGGAGCCCGCCTGGCAGTTTGCTGTCTTGGCAAAGCTCCTCAGGTTCCAATTTAAAACAGGCTCAGGACTTCGGAGACAGGCACAGTTGGATGCGCAGACTAGGGTGACGCCTTTGCTTTCCAAGGCACAGAGAATGTTTGCTCAGAAGCTTTTATTGTCAAAGGCAAGACGCTCTGGCCTTAGCTGCCAAATAAAACAAAGGGGGATTAGAACAAAACAGTGGAATACAAAATATGAAGGAGGAAAAAAGTAAAAAGAAGGATGAAGATAGACTTGTGACAAACAATTGCTTTTTGCTCTGAGCAAAGTTAGTTGTGATCTGC
This sequence comes from Trichechus manatus latirostris, assembly GCF_000243295.1. NCBI lineage: Eukaryota > Metazoa > Chordata > Mammalia > Sirenia > Trichechidae > Trichechus > Trichechus manatus. Next base: position 912,784 of record NW_004444255.1, read on the forward strand.
CCTGTGGGGGGCTTCTTAAACAATTTAGGAGGAGGTGAAGACAAGACCCAGGATGTTATAAGGAGAATAAATTTTAATCACAGAGTCAGACATTTCATACTTTTGTTTACTTCACAGCTGAAAAAGAAAGACAATTCTTTTTTTTCCAGAGTGATGGAAACAAGTTTAAGGTGTTTCTTAGACTAAATCAAAATGAAACACTGTCTACATATTGTTGTATTATTTGGTAATCCAGTCTCCTGCTCAATTACACATATCATCAGAAAACTGAGCTATAATAGCAAAATCAGAGGAAAGGAATAAAACTGGATAGACATTTCAAGCCAAAATTTATTGCCCATTCCTTGACCTTTACTCCAGTGGGACAATTATTAAATTACACGGAAGTCCCTCACTCCAACTAAACCTGGTGAAGGGAGCACATTTCCAATTGAGGAATAGTCTTAGTTTTCACCCATTTTCCTGGCATTATTATGAAAAGCACTCACTTTTATTCTCCTAATTATCTTGGTTTGGACAATAAATTATATGGTTACCATTAAAAAAAACACACAACTGGTCCCATTTTTATATTTAATCACAAAACTCAAGTAGGTCATTATTGCTACTAGTCAATCATAATAAATTTCCTCAAGTCAAATACTTTCTCACTCTCCTAGATGTCATTCACAACTTCTCCTTATCAAACACTGACATCTTCCCCATTCTCATTGATGCACTTTCTACTTCACTGAGAAAACTGCAGCAGTAGGAACAGAAATTCCACTCACAAAGAGAGCTACAGACGGCTTACCAATAGTTTGTTATTTATTTGATCATTCTTGTTATCATATAAGCATGCTGTTATTTCTGCCATTAAAAAAAAATATTAAATCTACTTCCTCCTCCAGTATCCGTACCATTTTTTTGGTACCAGTAGTTCCCAAAAGAAAACATATATATTTATGTTCACTCACAGATGTTCAAAGGTCAGTTTTATAAAGATACTGATTTAAAAAAGGCAATATAATGAACTTAAAAAAAAAAAGTATTCATCTTATGTCAGAATCTACTTACTATGGAGTCCATGGAACAGAACCCTGTCATTAATTCGGGGACTACTTGTGTGTGTATATACATATATATATATAAAATATGTATGTGTATATAATATATATATTATATATGTAAATATTATATATGTATATATATTATGTATATGTATATTATATATGTGTGTGTATACATATATATATATGTGTGTGTGTGTGCTCTCTCCAATTACTTATTTTTTTATCTTTAGTAATGCTTCCCCCACCACCACTTCACTAATGACCACCAAGTGCTAAATCTAGTAGTGATGTCTTAATCTTCTCTTACATAACCTATTTGCAGCATTTGACACTAGTTACCACTTTTTACTCCTTGCAATTCTTTACCTGGCTTCCAGAACAGCAAATTATTTTGACTTTTTTCCTATGTTCGTGTTTTCTCCTTTCTAGTCTCTTTTGCAGGTGTCTTCTCTTCTCCTTAACACTGTCAACATTGGAATGATCCAAGGTGCAGTCTCTGATGCACTTCTTTCCTCCATCTGCAATAAGTACTGTGACATCTAGTCCAATCTGATGGCTTTGATTGCTATCAATTCGCCTGTAATTCCAAAATTAGTATTTCCAATTAAACATCTTTCTTGAACTTCAGGCTCACATATTTTAGCTGCCTTTACAACATTTCTTCCCAAATGTCCAGTAGATATCCCAAACTTAAGGTATCCAAAGCAGACCTTTTTCCCCATTACTGGAAACCCTGGTGGTGTAGTGGTTAAGTGCTACCATTGCCAACCAAAATGTTGGCAGTTTGAACCCACCACGTGCTCCTTGGAAACTCTATGGGACATTTCTACTCTGTTCTGTGGGGTTGCTATGAATTGAATTGACTCGACAGCAACGGGTTTGGTTTTTTGGCTTTGGTCACTCACAGTACTTCACATCTAAGGTGATGGCAGGTCCATCTTTAATGTTACTCCGGACAAAAACATTGGAATCGTTCTTACTCTTTTCTTTTGCTGCCACCCTACACTCAAAATTCCCAGAAATAATTACATCAATATTGGCCAAGGGTCTGAACAATGCTCACTCTCTCCGTTACTACATTCCCTTTCCAAACCATCAATACATTTTTCCTGAATTACTTTAATAGTTTATTAATATGAACCTCTGCTCAGTAATTTGCAACAACATTCTGTTTAACTCAGTAGAAACCAGTTCTCATACTTCTATGTTCCGTTGTCTGGTTACCATCCTGACCTCATCTCATTCTAATCTACCTTTTGCTCACCTTCACCATTAACCTAGCCTCCTTACAGCTCTGTAAATCAGCCAATGAAGTTTCTGTCTCAGTGAATTTGCACTAAATTTCTCATCTACCTGATTTGTTTTTTTTCCAACATTATATCCTTAGTTAACTTTCTCTTTCCTTTGAGTCTTTAATTGTTATGTCTTACTGCTACCATGAACAACCTACTTAATACAGCAAAATGATCCCTTCCTTTTCAACTTTTTGCCATTCCTTACCTAGGCTTCACATTTCATTTTCATTAACACTTATTATCTTATAATGTAAACATATTTTTATTACATATTATGTTTGTTTTAGTTTTTGCCTTTCATACACTTACACACATACACAGTAATATAAGCTCCATGAGACATAGATTTTGTCTGTTTTGTTCATTGATGTATCCAAAGTCCCTGACTAATAGTAGTCACTCAACAAGTATCTGCTGAATGAATAAATTTAAATGGACTTATAAAAAAAAAACTCACTGCTGGGAATTGAATCCAATTCATTGCAACCCTATAGGACAGGGTAGAACTGCCCCATAGGGTTTCCAAGCGTGTAAATCCTTACAGAAGCAGACTGCCACATCTTTCTCCCATGGCATGGCTGGTGGGTTCAAAATGCCGACCTTTCGGTTTGCAGCTGAGCAGTTTTAACCACTGCTCCACCAGAGCCCCTTTAAATGGACTTAGAAGATGAAAAGAATGACAAGATTAAGAACAGAATTATTAAATTATTATTATTATTTTTTTTGCTTTGTTACCTGGACTACCCAATTTTTAAACTTAAATTTAAAATTTAAATTTAAAATTAAAATTAAAATGACTCTCATCACTTTATTCTTCATTCCTTATTACACATACATACCGACATACATCTTTCCTTGGGCATTTATTTTAAAGTAGAATAACCACAGGAGGGAATTAAGCATCTGGCCTTTCTGTTATATATATCAGTTTGCTTGTTTGCTTGCTTGTTTTTTCCCATGTACAGTATCATATAATCTTTTGACTTCTTTTCTGCCTCAATGGAATAGATATTGATAATGATTCAAAGAATATAGAAAAAAGGAAAAACTAACCAACTCAAAATTTCACTGTAATAACTTTGTAGATTCGTATTTTTGTTAAATATGAATTTCTATCAGTCATCAGCAATATTAAAGTAACATAATATGAAAGGTGACAAATCACATTTTTCTTAGTATGCAAAGAAACCATAGAAAGTGATCCTCTAGCTTTGAATTCGCTGGAAAGTTATTTCAATCAAAAGGAAGACTGTCTTGAATTTAATAGATCTTACATCAAATCAAAATCACTATGTGAAAATATAGGAACATATTCAGACATATTCAGTATTTAGGTCATCCAATATTTCTATTTCTTATAGAAAATAATAAAATTGATACTGTTGTGCTTTGTTCAACTATTTCAAAGGGGTAGCTCTGAAAGCATTGCATATGTTAAATCCAAAGATGTCATAAAGTAGAAAACACTAAACAAGAAATCTAAAGACACATTGCATTCGTCAAATCTGCTGCAAAAGACCTCTTTAAAGTATGAAAACCAAAGATGTCACCTTGAAGACTAAAGTATGCCTGACCCAAGCCATGGTATTTTCAGTCTCATCATATGCATGTGAAAGCTGGACAATGAATAAGGAAGACCAAAGAAGAACTGACGCCTTTGAATTGTGGTGGTGGCCAAGAATATTGAATATACCATGGACTGCCAAAAGAACGAACAAATCTGTCTTGGAAGAAGTACAACCAGAATGCTCCTTAGAAGCAAGGATGGCAAGACTACATCTTATATACTTTGGACAGGTTATCAGTAGGGATCCGTCCCTGGAGAAGGGCATAATGTTTGGTAAAGTACAGGGTCAGTGAAAAACAGGAAAACCCTCAAGAAGATGGATTGATACAGTGGCTACAACAATGGGCTCAAGCATAACAATGATTGTGAGCATGGAGCAAGGACCGGGCAGTGTTTTGTTCCGTAGTACATAGGGTCGGTATGAATCGGAACCCACTCGAAGGCAGCTAACAACAACAACAACTTCCCAAATATAGTGGAGGTGCACGAGAATACATCTGACAATGGAAGAAGAGAAGGAAAATAAAACCAAATAAATGTTTTTATATAGCTTTATATACTTTATTTTGCAAAAAATGTAAAAAATAAAAAGTAGATTTGTTAAAAGCCAGCAATAAACTTAACAGATATTTTATTAAAAGTTGAATTTATTTTATCTGTAGAGGGTAACTATGAGTCTGTCAGTACCAACGTGTCTGTCAGTCTACCAACTGAGGTGGCTTGTGTGTTGTGTGACGCTGTAATCTATGCCACTGGTATTTCAAATACCAGCAGGATCACCCATGGTGGACAGGTTTCAGTGTCATTTCCAGACTAAGACAGACTAGGAAGAAGGACCTGCAGCTCTACTTCTGAAAAAATTGGCTACTGAAAACCTTATGAATAGTAGCCGAACATTGTCTGGTATAGTGCTGAAAGATGAGTCCCTCAGGTTGGAAGTTACTCAAAATATGACTGAGGAATTGCCTCCTCAATGTAGAGTTGACCTTAATGATGTAAATGGAGTAAAGCTTTTGGGAACTACCTTTGCTGATGTGGCATGGCTAAAAATAAGAAAAAAACACCTGCAAACATCTATTAATAATCAGAATATGGAATGTACAAAGTACAAATCTAGGAAAATTGGAAATCATCAAAAATGAAATAGAACATGTAAAGATTGTTATCTTAGGCAATAGTGAGCTAGAATGGGCTGTTGTTGTTAAGTGTCACCGAGATGATTTCAACTCACAGCAACCCTATGTACAACAGAACGAAACACTGCCCAGTCCTATGCCATCCTCACAATGGTTGCTATACTTGAGTCCATTGTTGCAGCCACGGTTATCAATCCATCTCTTGAGGCATTGAGGGTCTTCCTCTTTTTTGCTGACTGTCTACCAAGCGTGATGTCCTTCTTCAGGGACTGATTTCTCCTGATAACACGTCCAAAGTATGTGAGACGACGTCTTAACATCCTCGTTTTTAAGGAGAATTCTGGCTGTACTTCCAAAATAGATTTGTTCCTTCTGCTGGCAGTCCATGGTATATTCGATATTCTTTGCTAAAACCATAATTCAAAGACATCATTTCTTTGACCTTCCTTAATTATTGTCCACCTTTCACATGCATATGAGGTGACTGAAGACACTCTGGCTTGGGTCAGGTTCACCTTCTGCCTTAAAGTGACATCTTTTCTTTTTAGCACTCAAAAGAGGTACTTTGCAGCAGATTTGCCCAATGCAATAAAGTCTTTCTATTTCTTTTTTTTTCTTATTGCTGTACTTTCAGTGAAAGTTTACAATTCAGGTTTGTCTTTCATACAGAAATTTATATATACATTGTTACGTGACCCTGATTGCTCTCCCTATACTGTGACAGCACACTCCTTATTTCCACCCCTGATTTCCCGTTTCCATTCAACTAGCTCCTGACTCTGTCTGCCTTCTCATTTCACCTCCAGACAGGAGCTGCCCATTTAGTCTCATGTATCTTCTTGAGCTAAGAAGCACACTTCTCACGAGTATCATTTTATGTCCAAAAGTCTAGTCTAATCTTTGTCTGAAGAGTTGGCCTCGGGAATAGATTTAGTTCTGACAGAGAGTCCTGGGGCCATGCTTTCTGGGGTTCCTCCAGGCTCAATCAGACCATTAAGTCTGATCTTTTTACTTGAATTTGAGTTCTGCACCCCAGTTTTCTCCTGCTCCATCAGGGACTCTCTGTTGTGTTCCCTGTCAGGGCAGTCACCGGTGGTAGCTGGGCACCATCTAGTTCTTCTGGTCTTAGGCTAATGAAGTGTCTGGTTTATAGGGTCCTTTCTGTCTCTTGGGCTAATACTTTCATTGTGACTTTGGTGTTCTTCATTCTCCTTTACTCCAAGTGGGTTGGGACAAATTGATGCATCTTAGATGGCTGCTCGCTAGCTTTTAAGACCCCAGACATCACTCACCAAAGTAGAATGCAGAATGTTTCTTAATAAACTTCGTTGTGCCAATTGACCTAGATGTCCCCTGAAACCATGGTCAAAGACCCCTGCCCATAATACCCTGTCCCTTGAAGTGTTTGGTTGTATTCAGGAAACTTCTTAATTTTGGTTTAGTCCAGTTGTGCTGACTTCCCCTATAGTGTGTGCTGTCCTTCCCTTCACCTAAGGTAATTCTTGTCTACTATCTAGTTAGTGAATAACACTCTCCTTCCCTCCTCACCCTCATAATCATCAAAGAATATTTTCTTCTGTGTTTAAACTTTTTCTTCAGTTCTTATAATAGTAGTCTTATACAATATTTGTCCTTTTGTGACTGACTAAATTCACTCAGCATAATGCCTTCCAGGTTTCTCCATGTTATGTTTCACAGATTCTTCATTGTTCTTTATCATTGCGTAGTATTCCATTGTGTGAATATACCATAATTTGTTTATCCATTCATCTGTTGATGGGCACCTAGGTTGTTTCCATCTATTTGCTATGCTGAACAATGCTGCAATGAACATGGGTGTGCATGTATCTATTCATGTGGCAGCTCTAATTTCTCTAGGATATATTCCAAGGAGCAGGATTGCTGGATCGTATGGTATGTCTATTTCTAGCTTTTTAAGGAAGTGCCAAATTGATTTCCAAAGTGATTGTACCATTTTAAATTCCCACCAACAGTGTATAAGTGTTCCAACCTCTCCACAACCTCTCCAAACTGTATTATTTGGTATTTTGTGGATTAATACAAGCTTTGTTGGGGTGAGGTGGTATCTCATTGTAGTTTTGATTTGCATTTCTCTAATGGCTAATGATCGTGAGCATTTCTTCATGTTCCTGTTAGCTGCCTGAATGTCTTCTTTGAGAAGTGCATGTTCATATCATTTGCCCAGTTTTTAATTGGGTTATTTGTCTTTTTGTTGTGGTTTTGCAGTATCTTGTACATTTTAAAGATTAGAGGCTGGTCGATTTGTCGTAGCCAAAAATATTTTCCCAGTCTGTAGCCTGTCTTTTGACTCTTTTGGTGAAGTCTTTTGATAAGCATAAGTGTTTGATTTGTAGGAGCACCCAGTTATCTAGTTTCTCTTCTAATGTTTGTGCATTGTTACTTATGGTTCATATTGTGTTTATGCCATGTATTAGGGCTCCTAGCTTTGTCCCTATTTTTCTTCCATGATGTTTATAATTTTCAAATTTATATATAAGTCTTTGATCCATTTTGAGTTAGTTTTTGTGCATGGTGTGAGGTACGGGTCTTGTTTCAGTTTTTTGCAGATGGATATCCAGTTATACCAACACCATTTGTTAAAAAGACTGGCTTTTCCCCAAATTAAAGGACTGTGGGGCTTTGTCAAATATCAGCTGCTCATAGCTGGATGAATTTATGTCAGGATTCTCAATTCTATTCCATTGGTCTTTGTATTTGTTGTAGTATGAGTACCAGGCTGTTTTAACTACCATGGGTATAAGAGGTTCTAAAATCAGGTAGTGTAAGGCCTCCCACTTTGTTCTTCTTCTCAAGTAATGCTTTACTTATCCAGGACCTCTTCCCTTTCCATATGAAGTTGGTGATTTGTTTCTCCATCTCATTAAAAATGCTGTTGGAATTTGGATTGGGATTGCATTGTATCTGTACATTGCTTTGAGTAGAATTGACACTTTCACAATGTTGAGTCTTCCTATCCATGAGCAAGGTATGTTTTTCCACTTATGCACAGGTCTCTTTTAGTTTCTTATAGTAGTGTCTTGTAGTTTTCATTGTGTAGGTCTTTTAAGTCTCTGGTTAGATTTATTCCTAAGTATTTTATCTTTTGGGGGGCTATTGTAAATGGGACTGATGTAGTGACTTCCTTTTAGAAGTTCTCTTTGTTGGTGTAAAGGAATCCAACTGATTTTTGTATGTTTATCTTGTATCCTGATACTTTGCTGAAATCCTCTATTAGTTCTGGTAGTTTTCTTGTGGATTCTTTGGGGTTTTCTGTGTATAAGATCATATCATCTGCAAAAAGAGATACTTTGACTTCTTCCCTACCAATTAGGATGCCGTTTATTCCTTTTTCCAGCCTACTTGCTCTGGCTAGGACCTCCAGCACAATGTTGAATAAGAGTGGTGATAAAGGGCATCCTTGTCTGGTTCCCATTACCAAGAGGAATGCTTTCAGACTCTCTCCCTTTAGGATGATGTTGGCTGTTGGCTTTGTATAAATGTCCTTAATTATGTTGAGGAATTTCCCTTCTATTTCTATTTTGTTGAGAGTTTTTATCATGAATGGATGTTGGACTTTGTCAAATGCCTTTTCTACATTGATTGATAAGATTATTTGGTTCTTGTCTTTTATTTTATTTATGTGATGGATTACATAGATTGATTTTCTAATGTTGAACCATCCCTGCATACCTGGTATAAATCCCACTTGATCATGGTAAAGTATTTTTTTGATATGTTGCTGAACTCTATTGGCTAGAATTTTGTTGAGGATTTTTGCATCAATATTCATGAGGGATATTGGTCTGCAATGTTCTTTTTTATGGTGTGTTTATCTGGTTTTGGTATCAAGGTTATGCTGGCTTCATAGAATGAGTTTGGGAGTATTCCATCCTTTTCTCTGCTCTGAAATACCTTTAGTGGTAGTGGTGTTAACTCTTCTCTGAAAGCTTGGTAGAAGTGTCCAGTGAAACTGTCCAAACCAGGGCCTTTTTTAGTTGGAAGTTTTTTAATTACCTTTTCAATCTCTTATTTTGTTATGGGTTTATTTAGTTGTTCTACCTCTGTTTGTGTTAGTTTAGGTAGGCAGTGAGTTCCTAGAAATCTGTCCCTTTCCTCTAGGTTTTCAAATTTGTTACAGTACAATTTTTCATAGTATTCTTTTATGATTCTTTTAATTTCAGTTGGATCTGTTGTGATATCACCCATCTCATTTCTTATACAGATTATTTGCTTCCTCTCCTGTTTTTCTTTTGTCAGTTTGGCTAATGGTTTATCAATTTTGCTGATCTTTGCAAAGAACCAACTTTTGGACTTGTTAACTCTTCCAATTGTTTTTCTAGTCTCTATTTCATTTAATTGTGCTCTAATTCTTATTATTTCCTTTCTTCTGTCATCCGAGGGCTTGCTTTGCTGCTCTCTTTCTACTTGTTCGAGTTGTAGGGTTAATGTTTTGATTTTGGCCCTTTCTTCTTTTTGGATGTGTGGATTTATTGCTATAAACTGACCTCTGACTACTGCTTTTGCTGTGTACCAAAGGTTCTGGTAGAGTGTGTTTTCAACCTCATTTGATTCTATGAATTTCTTTATTCCATCCTTAATTTCTTCTATAACCCAGTATTTTTTGAGCAAGGTGTTGTTCAGTTTCCATGTGTTTGATATTTTTTCCTTGTTTTTTTCTGTTATTCATTTCTACTTTTGTAGTTTTATGGTCAGAAAAGATGCTTTGTAATATTTCGATGCTTTGGAACTGTTAAGCCTCACTTTATGGCCTAATATGTGATCTATTCTGGAGAATGTTCCATGTGCTTTGGAAAAGAAAGTATACTTGGCTGCTGTTGGGGGGAGTGTTTGGTATATGTCCATGAGATCGAGGAGGTTGACTGTAGCATTTAGATCTTCTGTTTTTATTGCGTTTCTTTCTGGATGTTCTGTCTTTCACCAAAAGTGGTGTGTTGAAGCTTCCTACTACAATTGTGGAGCTGTCTATCTCTTTTTTCAGTGCTGTTAGAGTTTGTTTTATGTATTTTGGAGCCCTGTCATTGAGTGCATGAATATTTATTATAGTTATGTCCTCCTGGTATACTGACCCTTTAATCATTATATAGTGTCCTTGCTTATCCTTCGTAGTGGATTTTAGTTTAAAGTCCATTTTGTCAGAGATAAATATTTTCACTCCTGCTCTTTTTTGAGTGTTGTTTTCATGATATATTTTTTCCATCCTTTGAGTTTTAGTTTGTTTGTGTGTTTAAGTCTATGGTATGTCTCTTGTAGGCAGCATATACACAGATCGTGTTTTTGCATCCATTCTGCCACTCTCTGTCTCTTTATTGGTGCATTTAATCCATTTACATTCATTGTAATTATTGATAGGTATGAGTTTAGTGCTGTCATTTTGATGTCTTTTTTGTGTATTGTTCACAGTTTCTTTGTTCCACTTAATTTTCTGTGCTGAGTCGTTTTCCTTCATGTATTTTCTTTTCATCTTTTTCATTTTTGTTGATTTTGTATTTGATGAGTGTTTATATTTTTCTTGTATTCTATTTTGATGTGTCAGATTGTTAGTTTCTGCTATTTTTCTAAGTTTAAACCAGTCTTTTATTTCTTTATATCCCCTTGACTTCGTCTCCAAATGAAAAATCTATGTCTACATTTTTTAGTCCCTCTTTTTTGTTTTAATGTTTTCATCTTTTACATACTGACATCTGTTTCCTTATTTTCAGTGTTTTAGCTTTGATTCATTTTTGTGACTTCCCCATCTGTGTTGATACCTGGTTGCTCTGTGCTGTGTTCTAGTCTTGGACTGTTCTCTGATATGATTCATTTTCTAACTGGAGGACTCCCTTTAGTGTTTCTTATAAGTTTGGTTTGGTTTTTGCAAATTCCCTAAACTTCTGTTTATCTGGAAATGCCCTAATTTCACCATCATATTTGAGAGACAGTTTTGCTGGATATATAATTCTTGGCTGTCAATTTTTTTCCTTCAAGGCTTTATATATGTCATCTCATTGGCTTCTTGCCTACATGGTTTATGCTGAGTAGTCCGAGCTTAGTCTTATTGCCTCTCCTTTGTAGGTGATTTTTTGTTTTTCTCTATCCACTCTTAAAATGCTCTCTTTACCTTTGGTTTTTGCTAGTTTGATTATAATATGTCTTGGGGACTTTCTTTTGGCATCTGTCTTATGTGGGGTTCGATAAGCATCTTGGATAGATATCTTCTCATCTTTCATGATATTAGAGAAGTTTCCTGCCAACAAATCTTCAACAATTGTCTCTGTATTTTCTCTTATCTCCCCCGCCCCCACCCCGTTCTGGTACTCCTATCACTTGTAGGTTATTCCTCTTGATAGATTCCCATATAATTCTTAGGGTTTCTTCATTTTTTAATCCTTTTATCCTTTTTTTCCTCAAATAAGTTGATGTCAAGTGCTTTATCTTTTATGTCACTAATTCTGACTTCCATTGCTTCAATTCTGCCCCTATGACTTTCTATTGAGTTGTCTAATTCTGAAATTTTATTGTTAATTTTCTGGATTTATGATTGCTGTCTCTCTATTGATTCTTGCAGCCTGTTAAATTTGTCATTATGCTGTTCTCTAATCTTCTTAAATTCCTCTATTGTGTGTCCTGCATTTTGCATCATTTCCTTCCTAATCTCTTGAAAAGTTCTGTATATTAGTAAGTTGTATTTTGCCTCCAGTAATTCCAAGATATTCTCTTCCTCCAGAAAATTTCTTGATTTTTTATTTTGAGCGCTTACTGAAGCCATCATGGTCTGCCTCTTTATGTGATTTGATATTGACTGTTTCTCTGAGCCATTATTAAGTTGTTATATTTATTTATTTTATGTTTGCTTACTGTGTCTAGCTTCTTGTTTTGTTTTCTTTTGATAAACCTAAACAGGCTGCTCCTGTGAACTATCCCAATCACCGGTGGCCCTGAAGCTCCAATGTCCTGCCACAATGTGGCCAGGCCTGCCACTAAGTATGTGAGTCCAGGAGTCCACCCACTCCTCCTGTATGGATTCAGCTCATGTGTGCAGGTAGTCAGCCACCAAGTGTGTGGTGTAGCGTCTCACCTACAGTCCTAGACAGGCATGGGTGATTGGTGCATGCTCAAGCATCCAGCTGCAGCATGGAGTCAATGCTGAGCAAGGCAGGGACTAATGGCCACCCCCGAGTGTCCAGGAGGAAAGCGTATCTCTGTTCCCTAGAGCGTGTAGGTGGATGGGTTTTGCAGCAGGACTATGAACACCCAGTGCTGTTGGTTGTAAGGACTGGGGGGCACTACTTATTCTTGGGTCCCTGTTGCAGGTGGCTAGGTGGTGTGGGTAGAGCCAACAGTCCTCAGCCCCTGATGTGGGTAGGTGAAGACTCTGCTTAATTGGCAGAGGAGTGTCAAATATCATGAATCTGCCACTTCACAGATGAAACAGTTGAAGTTAGACTTAGGTATATACCCTGTTGTACTGTGTTAATGAGGGCCTTCACTGTTGAAATGGGCCCTCACAAGTCTCTGCAGGGGGAAAGGCACTGAAAGTCTGTGGATCCCTTATGCTTGTTCCTAGACAAAGGAGCTGTGCCTGACTTGAGTTCCTTGATTAGGGGAGCTGGCAGATTATTTTTTCTCCTGTTTGTTAATTTGTTCCCTCTCCAAGGCCGGGAGAATGGCTCAGTGAGCATGACAGGTCCTACTTCCAGCCTAGGGGACTCAGCAATTGCTGAAGCTCTCCTGGACCCAGTGCAGAGCAGGGAGCAGGGAGGTAAATGGGGGAGAAGTTTTTCTCAAAGGGGGATGTTTTTGTTCCATGTGTTAGGCCAGACACAATTATTTATCTTTCTCTGATCGAGGACTGCTTCTTGCTGGTTCTGGATGGCTGAGTAGACTCTCTGCCACTGGGTCTCTCCTGATGTGGAAAACGCCTCCCGAGTGCCTCTGCTTGCCTCATCGTGCACCACTAGATGATCTGGCCTGAAGGGCTTTGGCTCCCGCAGGGTCAGATCTGAGAACTCCTCGCTGCTTCTGAGCCACCTTTCCCTCCGCCTGCCACTCAATCTGATGCGTCAACTTTGCCTTTGATGTTCATAGCTCCTAGCTGGTCATATAGAATTAATTCACTTGTTTTTTCAGGTCTTTGTTGTAAGAGGGACCACTGGAAGCGTCTGACTACTCCACCGTCTTGGCCCCACCTCCTCTTTTGATTTCTTGACTGCTGCTTCCATGGGTCATGATTGTGGATCCAAGTAAAATGAAATCCTTGACAACTTCAATCTTTTCTCCATTTAATATGATGTTGCTTATTGTTCCAGTAGTGAGGATTTTTATTTTCTTTATGTTGAGGTATAATCCATACTCAAGGCTGCGGTCTTTGATCTTCATCAGTAAGTGTTTCAAATCCTCTTCACTTTCAGCAAGCAAGGTTGTGTTATCTGCATAACGTAGGTTGTTAATGAGTGTTCCTCCAATCCTGATGCCACATTCTTATTCATATAGTCCAGCTTCTCTGATTATTTATACAGATTAATTCTGGTAAAAACATACAGCCCTGACACATACCTTTCCTGATTTTAAACCATGGGGTATCCCCTCATTCTGTTTGAATGACTGCCTCTTTGTCTATGTACAGGTTTCTCATGAGTACAATTTGATGTTTGTAATCTTCACAATGTTATCCATAATTTATTATAACGGACACAGTCAAATGCCTTTGAATAGTCAATAAAACACAGGTAAACATCTTTCTGGTATTCTCTGATTTCAACTATGATCCATCTCATATCAGCAATAGTATCCCTCATTCTATGTTCTCTTCTGAATTAAGATTGAATTTCTGGCAGTTCCCTGTTGATGTACTGCTGCAACAGATTTTGAATGATCTGCAAGAAAAATTTACATGCATGTGATGTTAATAATATTTTTTTGATAATTTCCACATTTTGTGTGGCTGCTAACCAAAAGGTCATCAGTTTGAATCCAGCAGCCTCTCCTTGGAAACTCTATGGGGCAGTTCTGCTCTGTCCTGTAGGGTCTCTATGAGTTAGAATTGACTCAAAGGCAATATGTGTGGTTTACAGATTTTGGTTGGATCAGCTTTCCTGGGGATGAGCACATGTATGGATCTTTTCCAGTCAATTGGCAAGGTAGCTCTCTTCCAAGTTTCTTGGCATAGATGAATGAGTACCTCCAGAGCTGCACATGTTTTTTGAAACATCTCAGTTGGTATCTGTCAGTTCCCAGAGCCTTGTTTTTGGTCAATGCCTTTAGTGCAGCTTGGACTCCTTCCTTCAGTGCCATTGTTTGTTGATCATATGATACAATTCTTTTTGCTACAGTGACTGCGTATTCCTTCCATATTCTTCTGTTGCTTCCTGGGCTTTTCAATATTTTCCCACAGAATCTTTCTTTATTGCAACTTGAGGCCTGAATTTAAGTGTAAGTAATATGTGTCCGTTATCTTACAGTTCCGCAGTTAAAAGAATGCACATGTCTCATTTAGCTAAAATCAAAGTGCCAAAATGTCTGTTTTCCTTCCTGGAGTTTCTAGGGAAAAATCCATTCCTTTTACTTTTGCAGATTCTGGAGCTTGCCAACATTCCTCAGCTCATTGCCCTCTTGCTCCATTTTCAAATCCAGTTTGTTAAATCTCTGTGATCATTCTTTCTTAGTCATATATCTCTTTCAACAAAGCCAGGAAAGGAAGAGTCTTTGCTTTTAGGGATTCATGTGATTAGATTCAGCATATCCAGATGATTCAGAATAATCTTCCCATCTCAATATCGTTAACAATTATATCTACATTGTCTCTTTTTCATGTAAGGTAACATGTTCATAGGTCCAAGGATTAGAATCTGGACATCTTTTTGGGGAGCCATCATGCTGCCATCATATCAATCTAAACAACTTAAGAATTTCAGTTAAGAAACAATGATATCAGCAGTTATTTGTGTTAGTTTGAAACAATAGTTTATAATTATATGCGGAAGTGCTAAGGACCAAGATTGGCCAATATCTTTCTGTAAATGAAAAAGAAGGGAGAGAATGGGACATGATCAACCACATATTGCTTGATTACATGTTATAAATTACACACATACAGGACTTCCGGGCAACATGGCGCTATAGTCAGAAGCACCACGCCGTCCCTCTGCAGCAAAGATCAGAAAAACTAAGTCAAACAGAGTCACATGTCAATCCTGAAACCCTAAGCATCAAATGAAGAGATAAAGAACTCAGCCAAGCACCAAATGGAATAGGAAACTGATTGAGAACAGAACATGAGGAAAGATACATGCAGAGGTTCCCTATCAGCTACCATAGCATGGATCCACCATCTTGGACTCCTATCAGAGATCAGTGAACAGGAGGTATGAGAAAGCAGCTTCACTGAGCTTCCAGCATGAGAAAGAATGACTGGTAACCACGATATATGCTTTCCCACCCCCTACCCTTCTTCAACCCCACTTAGCCTCCTCTGCTTCCTGCAGCCACAGTCTATTGCCCGAGAAGCAAGAGCTTCTCCCCGGTGCTGCTTGGATTCCACCCAACCACACTGGCCAGCTCCGTGAGTGTCATTTGTTGGCTGCTGGTGTTGCTTTTTTTCTGCTTCTTTAGATTTCTTCCTTACCTCTCACCACCTCCCCCTCCTTTCCCTCAAATATCTGACTCCATGCACCATCTTTGCTTCTTCCTGAAAGGCTTGGAAACACCGCTCAACTGTGAAACTGCTTCCCGCCCTGTGCTGCCACGCGGTGGGACCCCTGGGGCTTTTTTGTTTGTTTGTTTGCTCTGATTTGTTCTGTTTTGATTTGTTTGATTGTTTTCTTTTTCTTTTCTCATCTTGGGAGCCCCTTCTAGCCAGGCAGCACTACGCAACTTGGAAGCTAGTCCCTTACTCTGCTTAGACACACAGGGACATCCTTGGGGACATTTCTTTTCTCTATTTCTTTTTTTTTTTTTCATTTCTTTGTTTATTTTTCTCTCTCTCTTATTCTCTTTTTGTCTTTTTTCATTTCCAGTTTCTTGATTTATTCATTTTTTTCTTTTAGATTTTTCTTCTTTTTTCATTTTTGTTTTTCTCCATGTCTCAGTCTCTCATCTCTGCACTCCAATAGCAAGCTCATTTAGCACTCTTTTTTGTTTCTGTGTATGTTTTTGGCTCCTGTTCTTTTCTCCTCTCTCTCATCTTTCCCATACCCATGTTAGCTCCACACATCACAATCTACCCCCGCCTTCCTGCCTACCTGCACCATGCACTGAACATCACACTCCTAAGCAGCACAGACAGGGCCTACTGGAAGCTGCCCTGTACTGATTCCTGGTCTGCACTGTCAGACCTGGTACGTGCCACCAAAAAACAAAAAAAAACAAAACAAAAAAACCTATCCTACCAACTCCTCTTCATCTGGACCTAGCCTGCTGTACCATACCTGAGTGACTGACCCTGCCCACTGGAGAAGGAGGTGAAAAGTATTGTGCCCACAGAGGAGAAACAACAAAGAATGCACAGCCCACCTGCTCAGACATAACCAAATAAAACAAAAAAAGCAGGACAAAACAAACAAATCTACAATCAATAAACGAGGAAAATAACCACTGAATGCCCTGAAGACAGTAGACAATACATTTACAAAAACAGGACAGGATGCTTCCAGTAGGTGTCCAAAATAAAACACCAGATGACCTTCCAGTAGAAGAAAAGGCACTAGACCTAACTGATAGGGAATTCAAATCTTTAATATTCAGAATTATCCAAGAGTTGAAGCAAAAAACAGACAAAAATGAGGAAAAATAAACAAATTCATGGAGAAGGCAGATAAATTCATGGAAAATACAGACAAAAATAATGGAAGAATTCAAGAAAATAATACAGGAACAAAATGCTAAAATAGATTCACAACTAGAAATCATACAAAAACAACAATTAGAAATCCAAAAGATAAACAACAAGTTTTCAGAAATGGACAGTGTCATAGAAGGGCTGAGGAGCAGATTTGAAATGATGGAAGATAGGATCAGAGAAACTGAAGAAAAACACTTGGATACTCTGAGGAAAAATCAGAAAAAAGAACGAAGAAAAATGAAGAAACCCTGAGAATTATGTGGGATATAATCAAAAGCAAAAATTTTTGAGTGATCAGAGTTCCAGAACTGGGGGAGAAAACAGAAAACACAGAGAGGATCATTGAAGAACTGCTGACAGAAAACTTACCCAATATCATGAAAGATGAAAAGCTGGCCATCCAACAAGCTCAACGAACCCCATATAGGATAGACCCCAAAAGAAAATCACCAAGGCATATAATAATCACACTCACTAAAACCAAAGACAAACAACGAATCCTGAGAGCAGCTTGAGAAAAACAAAAAGTCACATACAGAGAAGAAACAATAAGACTAAGCTCAAATTATTTGGCAGAAACCATGCAGGCCAGAAGGCAATGGGATGACATATATAAAACCTTGAAATAAAAAAATTGCCAGCCAAAAATAATATATCCTGCAAAACTCTTGTTCAAATATGTTGGTGAAATTAGGTCATTTCCAGAAAAACAGAAACTAAGGGACTATGTAAAAACCAAACCAAACTTATGAGACCTATTAAAGGAAGTCCTTCAATCTGAGAACAATTAATATCAGACCACAGGCTGAATATAGAACACAGGATTGTACTAGCCATATACCAACCTAGGAAATGAACTCTTAAGGACTATGCAAAACCAAAAGAATTACAAAAAGGAACCAGAGAGGTTAGTCTGTAAATGACAACAGCATCAGAACAATAAAAGAGGGAATAAACTGTGTAGGTATAGAACCTTCTAATGGAGACAAAGGCAAGCAATACCAAGTAATAATAGACTGGTTCAAATCTAGGAAGATAAGGGTAAATTTCAAGGTAACCACAAAGAAACCTACCCAACAAAATGAAGAAGAAAAACATAAAGTCTCAGTAAAAACAAAACCTACAAAACAAAAGAGATGAAAAAAAAAAATCCACAAACAAAAATAACTCCGCACAGAAGAGTAAGAGGAACAAAGAAAATGTCAGCACCACAAAAAAAAAGAAAAAGCACTACAAAATGCAATCCCACTCCTAGGAATATATCCTAGAGAAATAAGAGCTGTCACACTAATAGACATATGCACACCCAAATTCACTGAAGCACTGTTCACAATAGCAAAAAGATGGAAACAACCTAGATGCCCATCAACAGATGAATGGATAAACAA
>NW_004444255.1:931178-943361 GCF_000243295.1 Trichechus manatus latirostris
GATGCCCATCAACAGATGAATGGATAAACAAACTATGGTACATACACACAATGGAGTATTATACAAAGATAAAGAACAATGATGAATCTGTGAAACATCTCATAACATGGATGAAACTGGAGGAGATTATGCTGAGTGAAATAAGTCAATCACAAAAGGACAAATATTGTATGAGACCTCTACTGTATAACTCCTATAAAAGTTTACACACAAAAAGAAATAATCTTTGTTGGTTACGAAGGATAAGTGGGGTGGGGGGGACTAAGTAGGTAAGTGGTGACTTTGGTGAAAGGTAAGACAGTCCACATTACTGGGAAGGCCAGCACAACTTGTACAAGGGAAGGTCATGGAAACTATATAGATACTTCCAAACTCCCTGAGGGACTGAATTGCTGGGCAGAAGGGCTGTGGGGACCACGGTCTCAGGGAAAATCTAGCTCAATAGGCAGAACAGAGTTCATAAAGACAATGTTCTACATTCTACCTTGGTGAGTAGCATCTGGGGTCTTCAAAGCCTGCGAGCTCCCATCTAAGATACTCCACCGGTCTCACCACTTCGGGAGCAAGGGACAATGAAGAGAACAAGATACAAGGAAAAGATTAGTCCAAAGGACTAATGGACCACAGCTACCATGGCCTACACCATACTGAGTCAAGTATAGGTAGATGGTGCCGGGCTACCACCACTGACTGCTTTTACCGGGATCACAATAGAGGGTCCTGGACAGCTTGAAAAGGATGTAGAACAGAATTCTAACTCACAAAAAAAAGACCAGATTTACTACACTGACAGACTGGAGAAACCCCGAGAGTATGGCCCCTGGACACCCTTTTAGCTCGGTGGTGAAGTCACTCCTGAAGTTCACCATTCAGCCAGGGATTGGACAGCCTCATAAAACAAAACAGGAATAATGAGGCACAGCAGTCCAGGGACAAGGACTAGAAGGCAGGAGGGGACAGGAAAGCTGGTGATATGGAACCCAAGGTTAAGAAGGGACAGTGCTGACATATAATGGGGTTGTTAACCATTGTCATAGGGCAATATGTGTACTGTTTAATGAGAAACTATTTGTTCTGCAAACCTTCATGTAAAGTACAAAAAAAGATAAAAATTATCTACGTGAGATCAAATTGACAACAGCAACTCAAAAAGTTTAATGGAAAGCCTAGGGGACAGTGTGTTGAAGATAATGGTGATTTAATAATTTGGAAAAAGATAGAATAGCAGCACAACTGGAAGAAGGTAATCGATGTCACTGAATTGTACATGTAGAAACTTTCAAAATGGTGTAACTTTGGCTATGTATATTTTCACAAAAAAAAGATCCTCAAGGTCCAGAAGGGAGAGTGTTGACATGTCGTAGGGTTGTAAACCAATGCCATAAAACAATATGTGTACTGACTGTTTAATGAGAAACTATTTGTTCTGTAAACCTTCATCTAAAGTACAGTTAAAAAAATAAATCACACACATACATACATACATATTTTGAGCAAGAGAGGCAAAGAGACAGAGACAGAGAGAATCTCTACTTTGTACATATCAGAAGAAGTAACATGATATCTGTTGAATTTTCTATTTTAAACTCTTGCCCCTTCCCCTCTACTGTCCCCAGTACACACTGCCAAAAACAGAAGAATCTGCCATAATTCCTTTTCCTCTACTCTTCTGGATTAGAGATTGTCAAAGAGAAAAACTATGGTGAGATTTCGATGTCATGAAAGCAGTAGAGGCTGTTAATCTCCTGAATGTGCAGGCAAAAGTGTGACCCATGACAGCTTCTTGGCAGTGGTTTGTAAACTATTGGTTTTGAGGTTATAGTCTGAGAAAGTTGCTGGAAAACCCCAACAGAGACTCTTGAGAATTGCTGCAGCTGTGCAGTGATGTTAGAAGAACTACAATGTTGAATATTCAAGTTAAATCCTCAAGTGTCTGATTCCTTAACTTGCCAGCTGCAGCTTATCTGATTTTCTATGAGTTTTTCCCAAACTTCAATCTCCCTGCTGTTTCACCATTCATGTAAACCCTAACAGTTATATAAAAAGCAGTATTTCTTAGATCAAACCTAACCTGATAGAGCATCTTGTAGGGAAGTCATAAAAATATATATTAAAAAAGAACAAGCTATTAAATAAATGGTGCTTCTACAATGTGCTGTTCTTATGAAAGAGACAAGTAGTTCTATCTTATCAGTCATAAACAAAAACTCTAAGTCAAATTCCTAAATGTGAAAAATACAATGTATATTTAGATGACATATACAATATTTTTCATTTATTTTAAAGTAGAGAAGGATTGCTTAAAACAGACAGGAAAGAGAAATTATGAGTTAAAAGATTGATACATTTGGCAGCAACTCCACCATATACCTACTTCTACTACTAAAGTCTATAAGTCATAGGTAGTTTAAAAAACAAAACAGATAAAGATAGTGACTATTAATATCCATACAAGCTCCAGGTAGATTTCCTTAAAACTAATGCATACTAGGTTTCATTTGGCCAAGCCAAACACAAGCTAAAGGGATATTTTCTCAACTGTCCCTGAATCTAGATATGTTCTGGTGCTCAGATAAGTGAAAGATAATCATACTCAGTTATTAAATGTGCCTAAACAAAATTCTAACAGAGAAGTAAAAAGGCAATTCACAAAAAAGGCTCTCAATGGTCAATAAAATAACAGGAGTGGGGGGAGGGAAACCTACTAATGGCCACATAGCAAAAAAAATTAAAAATAAAATGTCAATAGGTTGCTATTTTACCATCAGGTTGTCACTTTTTTTTTTTTTAAATCTGACAATACCAAACAATTGCCAGGATGGGTGCAATATGAACTCTTTTACATTGCTAGCAGTGATTTCAATTTGATAATATTGAAAAACACTTTGGAGAGCAACTTAACAAAATTTCTAAAAAGCTATAAAATAACCAATCATATTTTTATAATTTACCTATTTTATGAGTTCGATGATATATACTTGTTACAGTATAGTATTATTTTTTTTAGAATTTTTCAAATATTGTGTGTATATTTGTGTGAGTGTGTGTTTTTGTAACCCTGGTGGTGCATTGGTTAAGAACTTGGCTGTTAACCAAAAGTGTGGCAGTTTGAATCCACCAGCCACTCCTTGGAAACCCTGTGGGGCAATTCTACTCTGTCCTATAGGGTCGCTATGAGTCAGGGTCAACTCAACAGCAGCAGGTTTGTATATATATATTTTCTTCTTACAATTAAATACTCTCTAGTAATTAAAATTATTGAGTAAATTATTATGTGACAACACCAATTGGTCTCAAAAGTAGTGTTGTGAGGAAAAATTTGCAAAAAAAATAGCTATCATCTGATATTGTACTTCTCAAGACATGCTGACTTGGAAAATCCTTTGGAGAAGGTACAAGGCAAGACTAATAACTAAATTTAAACAACTCTAAATAGCAGTAATAAATAATAGTGTTTTCTGGTCATGTCATAGTTGAACGTATATCAGCAGTAGGGTAGGATATAGGTGATCATTCCAGATAGTCATTCAGGGATTGAAGCTCCTTTGGTTTTATGCTTCTGTACCTCTTATGGTCTCCTAGACTTTTGTATTCAAACAGCTAGTGATGAACAGAAGGAGTGTGGAAGATTTTGGGTGATGTTTTAAATAGTCCTTGTGTTGAGGTAGTATAGGTTTCTTCTGCCCACATATTATTGGACACATTTAGTCTCAAGAACTCTGTTAAATATAAGAAATGTAAGCAATTTAGTCAAGCAATGTGACCTGTAGGTAAGAAAAATACAGAAAACATATATTTAATTATATACAAAACAATATTTTTTATGGTTAGAGTGTATGCATTTATATAAGTATTAGTTTCTTAGAACTGCTGTAACAGTTTACCACAAAAGTAGTAGATGAAAAACAAACAAACAAACAAAAAACACCCCACAGATTTATCATTTGCATCTCTGTAGGTTAGAAGTCTTGCTGTGCTAAAATCAAGGTGATTGCAGGGCTATTTTCCTTGTGTAGGCTTTACAGGAAAATCCATTTCCTTTACTTTCTTAAACTTTTAGAGGCTTTTTGCATTCCTTAGTTCACAGCCCCTTCCTCCATCTTCAAAGCTAGCACATAACATGTTTAAATCTCTCTCTGATGCATTAGTAATTACTGGCAACTGGAATGCAAAAGTTGGAAACAATGAAGGATCAGTAGTTAGAAAATATGGCCTTGGGGTAATACAAATGGTGCCAGAGATTACATAATAGAATTTTGCAGGATTAACCACTTCTTCATTGCAAGTACCTTTTTTTCAACATAAACATAGACTATATACATGGGCCTGGCCAGATGGAATACATGGCAATCAAATCAAATACATCTGTGGAAAGAGACAACAGAGGAATCATTAGCATCAGTCAGAACAAGGCCAGGGAACGACTGCAGAACAGATCAATTGCTCCTACGCAAGTTGAAGTCGAAGAAAATTACAGCAATAACATGAGAGCCAAAATATGAACCTAAGTATATCCCACCCGAATTTAGAGACCATCTCAAGAATACATTTGTCACATTGGACATTAATGACTGAAGACCAAATGAGTTGTGGAGAAAGCAAAAGAAACCAAAAGGTCATTAAAAAGACAGAAAAGAGAGAAAAGATGAAAATGGATGTCAGAAGAGACCTGAATAGAAGATTTCAGGAGGAAGCTCAAGAAGACAAAGTACAGTATTATAATGAAATATGAGGAGACCTAGAGGTAATCAAAAGGGAAGACCACACTCAGCATTTCTCAAACTGAAAGAACTGAAGAAAAACTTCAAGCCTCAAGTTGCAACATTGAAGATTTCTATAGGAAATTACCAAATGACACAAGATGCACCAAAAGGAGATGTAAGAAATACATTGAGCCACTGTACCAAAAAGAATTGGTCAACATTCAACCATTTCAGGAGGTAGCATATAATCAAGAACAGATGGTACTGAAAGAAGAAGTCCAAGGTGCGTTGGAGGGATTGGCCAATACCAGGCTTCAGGAATTGACATGATACAAATTGAGATGCTTCAATGAATGGATGTAGCTCTGGAGATACTCACGTGTCTATGCCAAGGAATCTGCAAGGCAGCTACTTGGCCAACCGACTGGAAGAGACTCATATTTGTGTCCATTCCAAAGGTGATCAAACAGAATGCTCAAATTATTGAAGAATATCATTAATATCACATATTAGTAAAATTTTACTGAAGATCATTCCAAAGCAGTTGCAGCAGTACGTCATAGAGAAATACTAGAAATTCAGGCCAGATTCAGAAGAGAACATGGAACAAGGAATATCATTGCTAATTACAGATGTATCTGGCTGAAAGATGTTTACCTGTGTTTTATTGGCTATGCAAAGTCATTAGACTATGTGGATCACAACAAATTATGGATAACATTGTGAAGGATGGGAATCCCAGAACACTTAATGGTGCCCATGAGGAACCTGCACATAGATCAAGAGGCAGTCATTTGAACAGAACAAGAGGATACTGCATGGTTTAAAGTCAGGAAAGGTGTGATTAAGGGTTGTATCTTTTCACCATACTTATTTAATCTATATGCTAAGCAAATAATCTGAGAAGCTGGACTATATGAAGCATGGGGCATTAGGATTGGAGGAAGACTCATTTAACTACCTGAGATATGCAGATGACACAACCTCGCTTGCTGAACTGAAGAGGACTTGAAGCCCTTACTGATGAAGATCAAAGACCACAGCCTTCAGTATGGATTGCACCTCAACATAAAGAGAACAAAAATCCTTCCAAATTGTCATGGATTGAATTGTGTCCCCCCAAAAATATCTGTCAACTTGGTTAGGTCATGATTCCCAGTATTGTATGATTGTCTACCATTTTATTATCTGATGTGATTTCCCTATGTGTTGTAAATTCTATCACTATGATGTAATAAGATGGATTAGCAGTAGTTATATTGATGAGATCTACAAGATTAGATAGTGTCTTAAGCCAATCTCTTTTGAGAAATAAAAGAGAGAAGCCAGCAGAGACACAGGCGGAACTCATACCACCAAGAAAGCAGTGCCAGGAGCAGAGCGAGTCCTTTGGACCTGAGGTTCCTGCACTGCTATGCTCCCAGACCAGGGGAAGATTGATGACAAGGATCTTCCTCCAGAGTCGATAGAGAGAGAAAGTCTTCCCCTGGAGCTGATACCCTGAATTTGGACTTGTAGCCTACTAGACTGTGAGAGAATAAATTTCTCTTTGTTAAAGCCATCCACTTGTGGTATTTCTGTTATAGCAGCACTAGATGACTAATACACAACTAGACCAATAAGCAACATCATGATAAATGGAGAAAATATTGAACTTGTCAAGAATTTCATTTTACTTGGATTCACAATCAATACCCATGGAAGTAGCAGTCAAAAAAACAAACAACGTATCACATTGGGCAAATATGCTACAAAAGAGTAGAAAAGCAAAGATGTCACTTTGAGGACTAAGGTGTGCCTGACCCAAGCCATGGTATTTTCAATCATATCATATGCACGTGAAAGCTGGATAATGAATAAGGAACCCCAAAGAAGAATTGACACCTTTGAATTATGGTGTGAGTGAATAATATTGAATATACCATGGACTGCCAGAAGAATGAACATATCTGTCTCGGAAGAAGTACAACCAGAATGCTCTTTGGAGGTGAGGATGGTAAGATACGTCTCACATACTTTGGATATGTTATCAGGAGGGACCAGTCCCTGGAGAAGGACATCATGCTTGGTAAAGGAGGTCAGTGAAAAACAGGAAGGCCCTCAATGATATGGATTGACACAGTAGCTGCAATAATCGGCTCAAGCATAACAACTATTACGATGATTTTGCAGGGCTGGACAGTGTTTCCTTCTTTTGTACATAAGGTCACTGTGATTCAGAACAGACTTGAAGGCATCTGACAACAACAACAAAAACAACAGGATAATCTAAATTAATCTTCCTATCTTAAGGTCAGTTGATTAGCCCATTTAATTTCATCTGCATCCTTATTCTCCATCACCATGTAACATAACATATTCACAGGTTCCAGGGATTAGGGGTGGATATCTTTGGGGGACCTTTATTCTGCCTACCGAATACACATATGTATACCGTTATTTTCTTATTTAAAAAATTATGATTCTCATGGACTCTCTCTGGATGGGGACTGTAGAGTACTTCAAATCTCTTTATAAGCTTATGTTTGTTTTAAAACTATAGTTATAAATGAAACATTATAAATTTATTATTTATTTTGACAGTGTGTTCATGGTTTAATATTATAATAACCTTTCCAATTTTAATTGTTTGAAATACAAAACATATAACATGTAAATAAATATAAATTGAGTGAAGTAATTATTGACCACTATTTCAATAAAAAAGAATAAACACTATCTTTCTTCTAAGTATAACTTATTTGTAAATTTTAATGTAGTAAAAAGGAAAAATGAACAGAAGAAAAATTAAAAAATTATAAAATATACACCAAAAGTCAGTCATTAAGAAAAAAGCCCATATGGCTGAAAAATGTCAATAGCATCATTAAAAAAATTGGAAAGTGTCATTTAAAACAAAAGTTTTGATCAGTAAGGTAGATCAGAACTATACATATATAACTTAAAGACAAAAAAAAAGACATGCATGAGAAACTTCGACCTTAACTCTGAAATTTAAGATTCTACTGAGATTGAAGGAGGGCGTTGTGCGGTGTCTAGGAAGAAACGAATTCAATTACAACCTACAAATTTCTTCACCTCCTGTAGGAGGCCTTTGATCTGAGGTTGCTGCATGTGGTTTGTGCTCTGAGAAGGGCAGATCTACTCATAGAATAACTCTGTGTTAAGCCTTGGCAACTGCCATGGAGAGCATAGGAGGCGAGAGTAACTAGTGAAGTTGTTAGTGTAAAGGGAGCATAAATTTATGTCTCTTTGTAGCAAGAATAATAACCTTATTGCAAAAAATTGCAGAAATGTAAGGCGAAGTGGAGAGGGAAGGTGAGAAGAGTCCATTGTAAATTATCTTTAACTTAAACTTTTGTAAATCTCTATATCAGTGTGGTCCTTTAAAAATATTCATAAAATATTTTTCAGATGCCTTTTTTATAGACTTAACATGACATTTAGACACTTTGTAGTCAGTAGCTCGTATCCAAAAAAATTACAGTTTTAACTGTCTCATAGGACTATTGTGGAAAGTATTTTGTTGTTGTTGTTGAAGTTTTAAAAATCTCTTGAACTTCTTAGTTAAAAGGGTGCTTTTTTGACAAATTGATTAGAATGACCCTGGTTACCTTTCAAGTATTTATTCTTTGATAGTAATCTAGTGTCATATGAGGGTGTATATATATATATATATATATATATATATATGTGTGTGTGTGTGTATTTTTCTTAAAGAAACACAATCATGACAGTGAAATCAAGATTATGTTTGCACAACAAATGTTGTCTTGCAAAATATATATGGCAGTTTTTCAGATGCCATTCAACATCATTCTCTGTAACTGTACATTTCAAATGTCTTAATGTTTTTAAAAATCTGAAAGACTAGATTTTAAGATAAATCAAACTAATAATTGCTTCCCATATGAATTACACATCAAAATGCAACTGTTTCATCCCCTTGTTTTTAGATTGTTTTATAAACAACAATATGAGTTTAAAAAGTAAGGTAGTTAGCTTTTTTTAAGTGCAGGTAAAATACCTGATATATGAAAAAAGATTTCTGAACCTTTAAAGCCAAATGGGAAATCTGTGGATGTCGTTGACAGGTTCCTTATACTCACTCTATACTTTCATTTCCATTTGGTTTTTAATTTTATCTTAGGATCCCCAATATCACAATTTGTAAAAATCACACATTTTAACTTTATTTGATGCAAGAATGTTATTAACAGAGATATAAAGAAATTGGAACGTATTACATTGCTTTGGAAGAAATAAAAAAGGAGCACTTAGGGCACAAAAATATGGCTATTAACCTCAAGACAAGAATGTCAGAAAACATAAAAATAAAATAAAACAAAGTAAAGATAAAATTCCTCAAATGGAGGGTGATAAATGCTTTGGAGTTGCTACCTACCTTGAGGCCTGAAAGAGCTGAATAGAAATAAGTGGAATTAATTTAAGGGCATAGATACTTCCTTATACTAGCTGATCTTTCTAGTAAGGGGCTAGGTTTATTATTCTTCTAAACTGTAATGTTCGTTATATTTACTATGGTTCAGATCATTAATTCACGTCTTTCTGTCCAAATAACTCATTGTGGTGACATCTCTTTTCCCATACTCTTATCATTGCTTCCACCTTTAGACTCTTAAATCCATCCTGGATGCAGCATTTAGAATGTTCATTTTAAAAATTTAATTTGGATTATCTCACTCCATGGGATAAAATGAATCAAATTTATATAGCATTATATTTATGCATATAGACATACTCAAAGACAATACAAATTTCAACTTATCAGGAGGAAATAAAAGTTAAAACTATAAGTCTGTTGAATTCCAATTCCTTGAACAGAAGAGACGTGTTTCATTTGATTTCTGCTGGAGAAGTGGCCCGTGCATTGCAGGAAGCCAGGCTAGGCTTACAACATAAAACTGGCGGATGGAGGAGCCTTTCCGCACTCAGGAAGAGACTACAAACCACCTGCTACTGATTCCCACGGCCATGAATTCCATGGATATTGCTCACCTGGGGTGGCGAGAAGAAAAGTGGCAACCATTAAACCTTGGCGTATGCTTTCCTTACAGCTGCATAGTTGAACTGTGATATCTCCCTAGTTGCCTCTAGACAAGAGCCCAAAGCTCTCAGGTTAAGGGATTGGCTCCCAGGGATGGTCCAGGCAACAATAAAATCACAAACTGGGGAGAGGTGAGCACAGAGGAAACAAGCAAACAAGAGCACACATGGAAATAAAAATCTTTTCTACTGAGCAACATTCTGGCAAATTAAAATTACGAAGCAACCAAAGAAAAATAATAGAAACAATACAAAAATCTCACTATTTATGACGTAAAGTAACTTGCAAAGAAATTTAATGATAGAGAATATGAAAATGACTTTAAAATAAGTATATTTATATTTCTTAAAGAGAAAACAGAATAAGTAAAGAGCTTAGAATAGATATGAAGATATAAACCAGGACATGGTACAAAGTTAAAAGAATCAAGTAGTATTACTTAAAAAGGAAGTTGTAGTCACTGACACAGAAAAAAATAAAAGAAAGAAAGAAAATTTCCTAGATTAGATCAATTCTAGACTAGACATGGGGGTGGGAGATCAATTGGAAGTACTCAAGCATTCATTCAAAACAAAGCACAGAGAAATGACATAAAAACAAAGTATAGTCCATGACACAGAGATTGAGAGGTTCCATCATCTAAATAATAGTCATTCTCAAATAAGATCACAGAGACAATGGCACAGAAGCAATTACTAAAGGACTATGGCTGAAAATTTACCTGAATTTAAGAATGGCATCTCTCATCAATTTGACAAGGCCAGTGAGAGACAAATACAACTAATCCAGACAAATTCACACACCCAGACATACCATAGTAAAACTGCAAAAACACTGTGTATAAAGAAAAAAAAATCTTAACGATGTCAGGAAACAAACCTATGTTGTTGTTGTTAGGTGTCTTCCTCTTTTTCGCTGACCCTCTACTTTACCAAGCATGATGTCCTTCTCCAGGGATTGATCCCTCCTGATTACATGTCCAAAGTATGTGAGACTAGTCTCGCCATCCTTGCTTCTAAGGAGCATTCTGGTTGTACTTCTTCCAAGACAGATTTGTTCATTCTTCTGATAGTCCATGGTATATTCGATATTATTCGCCAACACAACAATTCAAAGGTGTGAATACTTAGTTCTTCCCTATTCATTGTCCAGCTTTCACATGCATATGAGGCGACTGAAAACACCATGGCTTGCGTCAGATGCACCTTAGTCCTTAAAGTGACATCTTTGCTTTTTAACACTTTAAAGAGGTCTTTTGTAGCAGACTTGCCCAATTCAATGCGTCTTTTGATTTCTTGACTGCTGCTCCCATGGTTGTTCATTGTGGACCCAAGTAAAATGAAATCCTTGACAACTTCAGTAGTTTCTCCATTTATCATGATGTTGCTTATTGGTCCAGTTGTGAGGCTTTTTGTTTTCTTTCTTGTGAGGCATAATCCATACCGAAGGCAGCAGTCTTTGATCTTCACCAGTAAGTGCTTCAAGTCCTCTTCAGTTTCAGCAAGCAAAGTTGTGTCATCTACATAAGGCAGGTTGCTAATGAGTCTTCCTCCAATCCTGATGCCACATTCTTCTTCACAGAGTCCAGTTTCTTGGATTATTTGCTCAGCATACAGATTGAATAGGTATAGCGAGAGGATACAACCCTGACACACAACTTTCCTGCCTTTAAACCATTCATTATCGACTTGTTCTGTTTAAATGACTGCCTCTTGATCTACGTACAGGTTCCTCAGGAGCACAAACCCATAAACAGACAAAAACAAAACAAAACAAAACAAAACTTCTATCCCCAGTGGCCTCCAAGGCCCGGGATAATTGGATATGGGACCTCTGTGTAGGTCTCCAGTCTTCTCTCACCGAGCTCTATCCCTCAGGCCCTAGTCTTCTCCCATGTTAGCCTTTTTTCATTTTTTTTGAGTAGATATAGTCATTTTCCGGGGCCCTGGTGGCACAGTGGTTAAGAGCTTGGCTGTTAACCAAAAGGTAGGCAGTTTGAATCCACCAGCTGTTCCTTGGAAACTCTATGGGGCAAGTCTCCACTGTCCTATAGGACCACTATGAGTCACAATTGACTTGACAGCAATTTTTTTTCTTTTCAGTCATTTTCTAACATCATCTGCTATCTGACTGCTCTACCAGAATTGCTCCTAAGATGACACTTCTCATGTCAAGTTCTAATGATCTTTCAGATCTATGCTTAAATATTGTTCTCCAAGGAATAACTTTTCTGAACAATCAATTTATAACAATTTCTCACTCACACTGATACTCTTTCATTTTCTCTCATTGTGTCCTCTGCTTTCCCTTCATTGCAGTGACCGAACTTGTTGCCAGCGAGTCAATTCTGACTCATAGAGACCCTATAGGGCAAAGTAGAACTGCCCCATAGGGTTTCCAAGGAGTGGCTGG
>NW_004444255.1:943461-945555 GCF_000243295.1 Trichechus manatus latirostris
GGAATAACCAAGCTTCAACATTTTTTTTCCCCCTCGGAGATTGTATCTGAGAGCTAAGTGTGTAAATTCTTTAATGCTAATGTGACAGATCCCATCTTTGCAATATTGCTTTTGATAACTAGGTCCTTGGGAATACAGAAACATGCTGCTCTGATCCAAGACTGTCACAGGATATTTCATCCTCTCATGAAAGTCTCAGATCTGTAGCCAACCTTAGGATAATATTTATTACTATAAATCAGAAACTGAGGTACTGAAAATTCAATTACTTAGGTTTATCTGGGAGAGTTTTCTCTTTTCTTTTTCTTTTCAATTCCCTCAGTCATAGGATTTAACTGTGCTCATAAATTCTTTTCTACCCTTCCTTAATTTTCATAAGTGTCTGTCCTAAATTCTCCTCTTTAATTATAAATATCTGCTTACTTTTTGATGTCCATCTCTACAATATATTCCATGAGATAGAGATTATATATAGAAATAACTTATACCTACTACCTGGCACACAATATGTTTTCAATAGCTATTGTAAAAAGTATACCTTATGATTATTTTCCTTTACCTAATCTGCTGTTACACTCCTTTTTCACTTCACACATTTTTATCCTGTATCATGTGGACACATTTTGGTCCTTAACTCATTTGCAGAAAGCTACACTACCTACTTTATTTTATAGGAATGAGTTGCTCTTCCACTTATAAATGAACATTTAGATGTTTGATTCAGGCTTCAGTCAATGCAGTAAACACAGCAGACATACTCTGACAGAGTAGGTTTAGTATGGTGTTTTCCACCTACAACATAGTGACTCTCATTCACAGTTATTGACTTCTGCTACTCAAGTTTACTTTCCACGAAGTAACCAGGATGGACAGGCAGATCCTGAATTACTCACTCAATTAAAATTAAAGTATGGTTAAAAACAACCCATTGCCATAAAATACAGATAACTCCTGCAATTTTCATTCCCACTACTATCTGGTTGGTGAAAGTAAATGTACAGGAGAGGGCTGACCAATATACATGTGACTGTATAGCTTATCATCTACACTTGGTCACATTCGACAGTAAAAAGGGAGAATAAATGAAATAAAATCATCTAATTTTGAAATATTTTTGTTTTGATGAACAGATTGATTTATTTTATTGCAGGATGTAGTAAATATTTCTACTAAAACATTTTCAAAAACAAAATTATTTCTGAAAGAGAAACAAATTTTTGTGTGCATTATAGCAAAATTTTAAGTAAACCTTCATTTTTAATAGATGAGCAACAATTTCTAAAATAGCATGAGCAGAAGAAATACTCAACCATTCAGTTTCTTAGCCTTATCTGTCTTTAATATCTCACTGTTTTTCTTTATAAATCAATTTGTTTAATGCTCATACTAGTTTACCTTTTATAAAACCACCAATAATCTTCTTGAAATTTGTATTATTGTTATTAAATTTGAAATGGGGAGCCACTATTTTCTTTAAGCAATTTTATTTTTCATTGGAAAGTAACCTCCAGAAATATCAAGCTGGGAAGAAATTTTACTAATGGTGTATTTTTTTAAAGCTATCTTTTTTTTTTTTTTTCATTTGAATGTGTAAATATTTAAGCTCAAACATTTTCACAGGTGCTGTGTATTTTTTCTCCATTTAGAGTGTTGTTCTTTGACAAACAGTTTTACATCATGAAACTTGTTGAGTAAGCTCTCTCTATTTATGATTATTAACAAAACTTTTTCAGAATTGGAGACTGAAAAGTCAATGCCCTTCTCAATTTCCTTCCATTTTGGCATAGGATATACCAATCCAATGAACAAAAATTAATAATATTCTATAAAAGTATCCCTCAAACAAGTTGATATTCAAAATTTAAAATTAAACCAGATACAATCTTTTAGCTCTTCTCAATAATTTTTTGAGGTCCTCTTTTTTTTTGTAGAAGTGACTGTAAATGTATTTCTGTTTGAAATATTTGTTTCTAATTATTGCAATTTACTAAAAGCTGCAAAAGCTGTGTTTTCAAACTGTTCCAATTTTGGAATATTTTACTAAATATTTCCAACTGATAGTGATCAAAATAAACCAAAAATGCAAAAGTGCCA
>NW_004444255.1:945655-947278 GCF_000243295.1 Trichechus manatus latirostris
CTTTCATTTTCTCTCATTGTGTCCTCTGCTTTCCCTTCATTGCAGTGACCGAACTTGTTGCCATCGAGTCAATTCTGACTCATAGCGACCCTATAGGGCAAAGTAGAACTGCCCCATAGGGTTTCCAAGGAGTGGCTGGTGGTTTGAACTGCCAAACCTTTGTTTAGCAGCCGAATTCTTAACCACTGGGCCACCAGGGCTCCACTGCAATGAACAGAAACTGTAATTACTCAAATACATTTACTTTTTAAAAAATGTCATTGTGTAGTACCCAGAAGAGTTATGTGGCTAACATAAGGTTTGACCTATGATGAAGAATTTTCTACAGTCATTACAATGGTATGTTTTCTCTTCTTATATGGACATTTTGCAACCATGCAGGCTTAATTCGTGGGTGAAACTACTTAGTAGATATCACAAAGGTCTGGTTTCTCCCCTTTGTATACTCCTTCAGTATTCATTGAACACTGAGTGCTGTAGGAAGCCCTTCTTACAAGGATTCCATTTAAAGTTTCTCTCTCATGCATGTGCATATACTCCGATGTTTGTCAGACTTAAGTCTGTAAGAGGAACTTTTCCCAAGAACCACACAAGTCTATGATATTAATTCCATGGGCTCCTGATTTTGACCAGCATAATGGCCAGCTGAACCTATGATGCTCAAATAAGAAACTGTGATTAACACGTTATTATAGACTTCCCTCCAGTCCTTAATCCCTGGAAGGAAACTTATACAATTGACTTCTCTTGAGGACTTCCTTATGTAATAGAGGCAATACTTGACTTTCTTCCTTTAAAATTAATCCCATTCTTCATAATATCTTCTTTGTTTATACTTGGTTTATGTCTTGGATTTCTTTGTTCATTTATTTACATTTGCAAGACAGGGCCTGTTTTGCAGCTGAGATTCTGGGCCTGATGTAATGCTGTCCATGCTTTCACTGGGTACTTCTCTGACTTCTGTCTGAGGGTCAGACATTCTTGTTAAGTTTAGGGAAAAAATAAAAACTTTTAGGGGGGAAAAAAGCATCATCTTGTCCATATTCTCTCAATATTGCATAATTTCCAGCAGTTTCTGTTAGACCCCTGCTGACTTTCTGGCTTCTTACTAAATGTGGCTCGTTTAGAGCCCTAAGGCTCCTTGGGCCATATTCTCCCAAGAAACATCCTATTATCTCTGATTCAGCTCTCTTAACTTCAAGTTTTTGCAAAGTAAAGTCCTGTTCTTGCAAGATTATAAAACATGTCTTGGATTTTCTTTACTAGTTATCACGTTTTCCTACTATTTATGTTTCTCATTGCTTCTCTAAACATCTGCTTTTCTTTGTAAGGTCCTAAAGATGGCTAAGCATAGAGATCAAACACAGTTCTGTTACCAACTCATCAAGAATTTGTTTTTTGGTTTGTATGTCTAGCTCCAGTCAGGAATAACCAAGCTTCAACATTTTTTTTCCCCCTCGGAGATTGTATCTGAGAGCTAAGTGTGTAAATTCTTTAATGCTAATGTGACAGATCCCATCTTTGCAATATTGCTTTTGATAACTAGGTCCTTGGGAATACAGAAACATGCTGCTCTGATCCAAGACTGTCACAGGATATTTCATCCTCTCATGAAAGTCTCAG
>NW_004444255.1:947378-952733 GCF_000243295.1 Trichechus manatus latirostris
TCACAGGATATTTCATCCTCTCATGAAAGTCTCAGCAATGCATTGACAACTACTGCTTCACTTTGTATACGTCCAAAAGAAAGCTTAGGATAGAATATGAGTAAAATCACTTTAGAAGAGTAGTCATTTGATATAAATAGGAAATCAGGCTTCAAAAAGTAATATAGACTGACATCTTCTAAAGACACTTGAGATATTTCCTCTTCCTTGGGCATACATTTTGTAAAATAATTAAATTACCATTTTCTCAGCAGATTTTTTTGGTTATCATGTGATCAGGGCCATTCACATGTCTTCCATAATGCATGCAAATGTTGACAAACATTTCATATAAATTACATAAACATCATCAAATTTCTTGAGAAATTAAAATTCAATACTTAAGTTTTCATTAAACGTACAATTTGTCCTTGGAAGATGTCTTAGTTTCTTAATGCTACTGTAATAGAAATACCACAAATGAGTGGCCTTAATGAACAGAAATTTATTTTCTCACAGTTTAGGAAGCTAGAAGTCCAAATTTAGGGTGCTGGCTCTAGGAGAATGTTCTTTTAGTCCACTCTCGGGGGAAATTCTTATCTCAGCTTTTCTGGCATTCTTCTCTGTTTTTCCTTGGAGATTTCCACTTGGTATCTACCTTTTCCTCATTTTGCTAGCTTGTGTATGTGTCTATCTGCTTTTTTTTTTATGTATCTCAAAAGTGATTGACTAAACACACCCTACACTGACATGGCCTCATTAACATAACAAAACTTTATTTCCAAATGAGATGACATCCACAAGTATAGATGTTAGCATTCCAACACATATTTTTGAGAGACACAATTTAATCCCTAATAGAAGAGAAGTGTCCATCTTGTTTCATCTGGAAATAGTTTGGGAAAGAAAAGGAAGAGTATCCTGTTGTTTTAAAACAGCAAAAATCAAACAAGCAAAAAGCTCAAACACTACATTTAATGGAAAGTAGGTCAATGTATGCAAACCATGGCTGCAACAAACAGGACATATGGCCATCTTTCAAATATATATCATATGTCCTGTCATCTCCCACTCTATGTGTGGCAGTCTCTAATCACTGCCTTCTTTCCTTATACTTCCACATTTTGCCTCATAATTCTTCTCATTACAGGTGCCAAAGGTAATGGTAAATTTTCCGTGAAGAAATACAAACTCAACCCAGGCCATTGGTAGGTTTCAAAGACAAAGCCTTGCTAAATAAGAGTGTTAAGGGTGTATAAACCAAATAGAGAGAGAAAGAGACCTTTTATGAGCAGGGGAAAACAAACTAATAACTAACAATAGCCAAGGACTTAGAAGAGTTTATAACAATAAGATTATTTGATACTCATGGTAGACAGGTTTCAATGGAGCTTTCAGACCAAGACAGACTATGAAAAAAGGTCTGGAGATCCACGTCCAAAAATTAGTCAATAAAAACCTTATGAATCACAACAGAACAATGTCTGACTTGCTTGCTTTAGACATGTCATCAGAAGGGATCAATTGCTGAAAGAGGCAATTACGTTTAGTTAAGTAGAGGGCCAGTGAGGACAAGGGAAGGGAGAACCTTGATGAGATACTGGAACAATAAATGCAATGATGAACTTGACACGCCAACCACTGTGAGAATATCACAGAGCTGGACATAATTTCCTTCTGTGAAGGAGACAGAGAATGATCAGCATCAGGAAACTAGTAGCAGACTTTTTAGATGTTGTCATGAATTCAACTGTGTCCCCCAAAAATATCCATTAACTTGACTAGGTAATGATTCCAAGTATTGTCTTAAGCCAATCTCTTTTGAGATATAGAAGAGAAAAGTGAGCAGAGAGACATGGGGACCTCATACCACCAACAAAGCAGTTCCGGGAGCTGAATGAGTCCTTTGGACCTGAGGTTCCTGTGCTGAGATGCTCCCAGACCGAGAGAAGATTGAGGACAAGGGCCTTCCTCCAGAGTCAACAGAAAGAGAAAGACTTCCCCTGGAGCTGGCACCCCGAATTCAGACTTCTTGCTTACTCGACTGTAAGAGAATAAACTTCTGTTTGTAAAAGCCATTCACTTGTGGTATTTCTGTTAAAGCAGTGCTAAATGACTAAGATAGAATTTTGTACCAGGATTGGGGTGTTGCTCTAACAGATACCTAAAATGTGGAAGCAGTTTTGAAACTGTGAATGGATAGAAGACTGACAGCAGCAGAGGATACAACCCTGACACACACCTTTCCTGACTTTAAACCACACAGTATCTCCTCGTTCTGTTCGAAGGATTGCCTTTGATCTATGTACAGGTTCCTCATGAACACAATTAAGTGTCCTGGAATTCCCATTCTTGGCAATGTTATTCACAATTTGTCATGATCCACACAGTTCAATGCCTTTGCATAGTCAATAAAATACAGGCAAACAACTTTCTGATACTCTTTGCTTTCAGTCAAGATCCATATCTCATCAGCAGCAATATCCCTTGTACCATGTCCTCTTCTGAAACTGGCTTGAATCTTTGGCAGTTTTCTGTCAATCTACTACTGCAAAAGTTTTTGAATTATTTTCTGCAAAATGTTACTTGTGTGTCATATTAATGATATTTTTTGAGAATTACTGCATTACCTTGGATCACCTTTCTTTGGAATGAGCATGACTATGAATCTCTTCCAATGGGTAGAGGACTCTGGTGATTTCATTTAAAGGGAACTGTGTGTTCTTTTTTGATTGACTTGTTAAACTTAGCATTTTTTTCCAAGTTTCATCAATGTATTACATTTGAGTATTAATCTGAAAATAAAGCAAGCTTATCAACATAAGTATGAATCAATATGGTTTCCTTATCAGATCTATTTGACAATGCATTCTGTCCTAAGGTTTGCAATACATCCTGAGGGAAGTGTGGATATCCATGAGAGGTAAGATTTGAAAGTTATCTTTTATTTGTTTGTTTGCCTTTAGCACTTTGCAAGATAAGGCAGTTTACATGTTCCTAATTAAGTGTATTTAGAGATTATAATATCTAGTTCTAATTAAAATAACTTCTCTTAAAAGACAAGTCGATAAAATATTACTTCAAAGAAATTAGAAAATTGAGACTATAATAGTAAAACTATCACAACAGAAAGCAAGGACTAACATTTCTCCTATTCCACCATTAAATGTCATTGTATTAAAAATGATGCAAGTATCATCTACAAAACAATCATATTTGCACACTTGAAAATGATTGAAACCAGAATTCTCTAACTTATTCCAAACAACGAGTTCCAATGGGTGTCACATTTATTGTAATTAATGCCACACTTTCTGAATAGTTTGTAAAAAACCAGTGATTGAGATGAGAAAAGATATAAATTTACTGTCTGAATTTAACTACATATACACAAGTGTGATATACATGTGTGTATGTGCTTGCTTAAATGATTTTATTTGTTATCAGGTGCTGTCCATTCAGTTTTGACTCATATGACCCTATGTACAACAGAATGAAATACTGCCCAGTCCTATGACATCCTCACAATAGTTATCATGCTTGAGCCCATTGTTGCAGCCACTGTGTCAATCCATCTCATTGAGGATCTTCATCCTTTTCGCTGACCCTCTACTTTACCAAGCACGGTGTCCTTCTCCAGGGACTAATCCCTCCTAATAACATGTCCAATGTATGGGAGACATAGTCTTGCCAATCTTTCTTCTAAGGGGCATTCTGGTTGTATTTCTTCCAAGACAGATTTGTTCTTTCTTTCTTCAGCCCATTTTATATTCATTATTTTTCACCAATAGCACAATTAAAGGTGTCAATTCTTCTTTGGTCTTAAATGACAGTTGTATTTAAAAATTCACATCATAGTGTAGTAAGCAGGGCCAATGATGAACAGATATTTGCTGATATTTGGGAGGTATATTTTTCAGTACAACAGCCATTAAAACCAAGTGTTGAAATAAACTGAAAAGAGAACCAGATCATCCAAACACTTTATCATAAATTCTTCACTTAAGGAAAAAAAAAAACTGAAGAATATTCAGTTATAGTGTCCTCATTAAATATTATAATTAATTGTTCTCTTAATAGAAAAGTTAGTAACAAAGTTTATGTTTATCGTATGTTTTTACATTTTTTACTTTTTTCTTTAATTTTAAAACATATATGTTAGATGAGTCTTACATATCCTGCTTATTATTAATAATCATAGATATGCTCAGTTTGAATGATCACGTATCTTTTACTACAGAGTATGACATATAAATATTTGAAAACCACTATTCTATAAAATCTCCTGGAAGCAGGGTTACATTTGATTTGGGTCCATTTATTTATTCACCAAGCTTAGTACAGAAGCTCCCACATAAAATCAAACACCTGCTTTTGCCCACCAGACATCTGTCCATTTTTTGGGTTGAGTACAGATTTGGGATCACTTCACCATTCCAGCAACTGTAGACATACTGTTAATGAAAAGTTTTCTGCTTTGCAATATAATATACTATTTCACTAAAAGGAACCAGAGATTTTACCTCTGACAACTCATATCCTACATATATACAAAAGTATGCTTTCCTGGCCAAAGAGCTCAAATATTTATCAAAGTAAGTGATTTGGGGAGGGTATCTATATATTTTTTTCCACAGTGTTTGCTCTTAGAATACAATTAAATTTTTTTTTTTTTTTTGTTATTGTTGTTCTTGAGCTTAAAAATATTGGGTTTAGGGAGGCAAGGCCAAGATGATGGAGTAGTCAGAAGGCTTCCTACATCCCTTACAACAAAGACCTGGAAAAACAAGTGATTTGCTTGTATATGATTATCCAGGAGCCCTTAACAAGGCAAAGCTAAGGAATCAAACTGAGAGGCAGGGGAGAGGGAGACGGTTCGGAAGAAGCGAGGAGCACCAGAGCAGTGGCAGCGGGACTGCAGCTCTTCAGCCGCTCCGGGTCCACAGTGAAGCACGCAAACAGCTATGCGCAAGCTCAGGAGGCAGTTTCCACATTGAGAGAGATCTGGCAGCAGAGATTCTGCTTGCACCCTCTGAACCAGTGAAAAGCAGCTCCCAAGTGGCTAAAGATAAGTACATGAATGTGGCCTTTCACGGGGATGTAAAAAAAAAAGCCCATTTGGGAAAAACCTCTCTATCTTTTACCTCCTCACTCTGTGCTCTGCACTGGGAGTTTGCTGGGCCTGAAGTAGACCCCAAAGGCACCCTGACCCGACACTCCTGGCCTTGGAGAGGGAACAAATAAGTTGGAGAGGGAACAAATAAGTTACTGGCTCCCCTAAGTCAAGAACTCAGGGTCTGCACAGCTCCTTTGCTAGGCACAGGCATAAGGGGTCCGCAGACTTTGAGTAACTTACACCCCTGTATAGACTTGTGG
>NW_004444255.1:973540-989792 GCF_000243295.1 Trichechus manatus latirostris
ATGTGTACTACTGTTTCATGAGAAACTATTTGTTCTGTAAGCCTTCACCTGAACTACATTAAAAAAAAAAAAGTAAAAATGAATACCTTCATGGAACCAGAAATAATAATAAAACATAATAAAACTGGAGGCTGACACCATGGTCCTGTTTTTCTGTTTGTTCATCTTTCTATCTGATATATTTAAAATTTGACTTCTGGTTTTAAAAATTTATAAAAATAACTTGGTTGTTTAGTAATTTTATAATGAAGACCTTTTCTTTGCATATTTATGTTCTAAAAAATATGAAAAATGAATTGAAAGTAGTACTATAGCAACAGTCAAAAAATCAGATGACATATTGCCTTGGACAAATCTGCTGCAAAGTATCTCTTTAATGTGTTAAAAAGCAAAGATGTCACTTTAAGGACTAAGGTTCACCTGACACAAGCCATGGTGTTTTCAATTGCCTCATACACATGCAAAAGCTAGACAATGAATAAGGAAGACTGAGGAAGAATTGAAGCCTTTGAATTGTGGTGTTGGCAAAGAATATTGAATATACTATGGACTGTCAAAAGAAGGAACAAATTTGTCTTGGAAGAAGTATAGCCAGAATGCTCCTTTGAAGTGAGAATGGTGAGACTTTCTCTCATATACTTTGAACATGTTATTCAGGAGGGACTAGTCACTGGAGAAAGACATCATGCTTGGTAGAGTAGAGGGTCAGTGAAAAAGGGGAAGACCCTCAAGGAGATGGATTGGCCCCGTGGCTGCAACTATAATAACCATACGAGTGATTGCACTTTCAGTTCAGAGTTTAAAAGAGCTGAAAGATTATAGCTCCTACCCATAAAATAAGAAAAACAAAACAAAACTAAACCCATTGCAAATGTATTACTTTTTTTTGAAACTTTCAACGAACTCAAGGTCAAACAACATACCTGAAATCTTGAAAAGGATAGGCCTACATGGAGAGAGACGCAATCTGAGCATTGGCTTACCTGAGACTAGCCACAGCTTAATGTCACAATCTGGTGGGAAATTTACCTAGAAATTTTGAATGAACTGGTAAAGACCAGGAGTGGGTCAGCATGATCCTTTGAAGATCTAGAGGACTACAGACAAAGGGGGATTTTCTCTTTCTTACAGACTGTTCCTCCTGGCACTCTACCGGATAATCACAGGGAAGATCTAGGAGAATCCATTGAAAATGTTCCCATGGATTTTTTACTGTGATTTGGGGCAAGGGGCATTGTAGAAATGCATCCATACTTACCATCCATACAGAAAAAAAAATGCCTTAATATGCACAGCTCACATTAAAACAAACAAACAATAGTGAAAACAATAAAAAGTTTTAGTTTATGGACATTAGTGGAATCCCAATGCAGCAGGAGTATGGGCAGGGAAAAAGGTCTACTCCAGGAGGTACGGGGATCGCTGGATGGACTCAAGAACAGAATGGAGAAGATGAAGGAAAGAATCAGAAATCTGAACAACAGACAGAAAATATACTGAAAATAATGAAAAAGCCTCCGGGATCTGTGGGAGTATAACAAAGAATTCAATGTTTGTGTCATCCGAATTCTAGAAGAAGAGGAGAAAGAATGGGGTTGAAACAATTATATGAAGAAATAATGGCTGAAATTTCCCAAAATTGATAAAATATACAAACTTACAGATTTAACAAGCTGAGTAAATCGAAACAGGATAAATCCAAAGTATACACTAAAACACATCATAATCAAAGTGATAAAGACAAAGAAAAAAATCGAAGCCAGAGAGAAAAATGACACTTTAGCTATAGCAGAAAACAATTCAAGTGACAGCAGATTTCTCATCAGGAACCATGGAGATAAGAAGGAAGACGCATGGTATTTTTCAAGTTCTGAAAGAATGTAACGGTCAGCCCAGAATTCCATATTGGCAAAAATATCCTTCGAAAACACAGAGGAATTCAAGACATACTCAAAAGAAGGTAAATTTTGTTAGTTGGCTGCCAAGCTGACCTACTCCAAAATAAACATCCTTGAATTCAAACTGATGTAAAGAGAATTTAATAGGTAAGTAGACAGATGAATGACTAAAAATTGAAGAGAAAATAGAAATCTTCCTTACAGAAAGATTCTGATTCATAAATGTAGAAGGAATTAGGTAATTTAAAAAAAAAATCATTAAATTAACACAGTAATAATTGTTGCAGATTGATTAATGTTAAAATTGTAGTTGGAAATTTCAAGTAGTATAGTTACATGATTCTAAAATATCTGCCTCCAACTATTTATTAATTATTATGGTGTTTTCCAGGTATACCCAGAAATGGAGCTTAATTCTCCTCCTCTTGAGTGGGAGTTGGACTTAGTGACTTGCTTCTGTGGAATACTGCTGTTGTTGTGAGGTACCATCCAGTCAGTTCCAACTCATAGTGACCTAGGTACAACTGTTTGAGGCCTTGACACCTCCCCCATTGGAGGCTGCCCCTCCACCTTCTCGGTCCCCTGGGGCCCACCAGCTGCTCTTGCCAGACCCCCGGGGACCACCACCCACCACAGTGATTCACCCACCAACTTTCAGCATCCACACCCCAGCACCGGGGGTCCATCCCCCAGCCCCGTCGGTCCACCCTCTGGCCCTGGGGGTCCACACTCCTCCATCTGCCAGAGTTCTTCCCCAGGCCTCAGGGGTGCACTCACCAACTGCTGGAGTTCACCCTCAGCCTCCAGGGGTACACCCACCCACTCCTACCGTTCACCCCCAGGCTCCCAGGGTTGCACCCATCCACTCTTCAGGTCCACCCAGCAGGCCCAGGAGTTCACCCTCAGGCTCCTGGGGTCCAAACTCAGGCCGCAGGAGTCCACCTTCAGGTTCCTGGGGTTCACTTTCAGACTCTGGAGGTCCACCCAGCAGCCCCAGGAGTTGACCCTCAGGCTTTGCGAGTCTACCCCCAAGCTCCAGGGGTCCACCCTCCTGCTGGTCCTGCACCATTCTAAAAATTGTTGCTATAATCATTGGTTCTATGGAATAGAGTTTGAAAAAAGAAGAATGGTAAATTTACAATAGAAAACTCTGGCAGATATAACATTAACCTAGTGATCAAGGTTATCATCACCACTAATGAGTCACTTTGATCTCACGTAACTTGTGGTAAGATGGTGTCATGGATTGAATTGTGTCCCCCCAAAATATGTGTCTTCATGGCTAGGCCATGATTCCCAGTATTGTGTGGTTGCCCTCCATTTTGTGATTTGATTATCCTCCATTTTGTGATGTGCTGTAAATCCTAGCCTTTATGTCTGTGGTGATGGTCCTATTTGGGAGTAAGCTGTTCTTTATGTTAATGAGGCAGGATTAGGTCATGTTAATGAGGATTAGGGTGGTATGTATATTGAGTCACTGCCCTTTACCACCCTTTTTGTTAGGTGCTGTTGAGTCAGTTTCAACTCATAGTGACCATACGTACAACACAAAGAAACATCAAGTTCTGCACCTTCCTCACATTCATTGTTATGTTTGAGCCCATTGTTGCAGCCAGTGTGTCAGTCTATCTCATTAAGGGTCCTCCTCTTTTTTGCTGACCTCTACTTTAACAAGCATGATGTCCTTCACCACCCCACAAGACATGAAAGCACAGAGAAGTGAGCAGAGAGGGAAAGACCACATTACCACTAAGAAAGAAGAGCTGGGAGTAGATCACATCTTTGGACCCAGGGTCACTGTGCCAGTAACTTCCTAGACAGAGGAGAAGATTGAGACAATGTCCTTCCCTCAGAGCTGTCAGAGACAGAGAGAGACCAAAAGCATTCCCATAGAGGTGGCACCCTGAATTTAGACTTCTAGCCTCCTAAACTATGAGAGAATACATTTCTAATTGT
The DNA here is from genome assembly GCF_000243295.1 of Trichechus manatus latirostris. Lineage (NCBI taxonomy): Eukaryota > Metazoa > Chordata > Mammalia > Sirenia > Trichechidae > Trichechus > Trichechus manatus. The sequence continues at coordinate 977,395 of NW_004444255.1, forward strand.
TAAAGCCATCTATCTGTGTTATTTCTGTTATAGCATCACTAGATAACTGAGACAGATGGAATGAGAAAGAACATCACCTTTGTGGTACCTGGACAAATTCAGGTGGAGGGATTTTCCAAAATAAAATATCTGATCAGTATCTTTCAAATGCATCAAGGGCTAGGGAAAAACAAAGAAAATGTCACAGATTAAAGGGGACTAAGGTGACACCATGTTACCTACTGAAATGGTTGAACCTCAACCAATTATTTTTGGTACAGTGACTCTGGGTATTCAGTCCATCTTCTTTTGATGCTTCCCAAGTCATTTAATATTTTCCCCATAGAAATCTTCAGTATTGCAAATTGAGTCTTGAATTTTTTCTTCACTTCTTTCAGTTTGAGAAATGCTGAGTGTGTTCTTCCCTTTTTGTTTTCTATCTCCTGCTCTTTGCACATGTCATCATAATATTTTCCTTTGTCTTCTCAAGCCACCCTTTGAAATCTTCTGTTCAGCTCTTTTACTTCATCATTTTTTTCCTTTTGCTTTAGCTCCTCCACATTTAAGAGCAAGTTTCAGAGTCTCTTCTGACATCTATTCAGTTCTTTTCTTTCTTTCCTGTCTTTTTAATGACCTCTTGCTTTCTTCATGTCTGACGTCCTTGATGTCATTCCACAACTTGTCTGGTCTTCGGTCATTAGTGTTCAACACATCAAATCTATTCTTGAGATGGTCTCTAAATTCAAGTAGGATATACTCAAGGTCATACTTTGGCTCTTGTGGACTTGTTCTAATTTTCTTCAGTTTCAACTTGAACTTGCATATGAGTAATTGATGGCCTGATCTGCAGTTGGTCCCTGTCCTCATTCTGACTGATGATATTGAGCTTTCCTATCATCTCTTTCCACAGAGGTAGTTGATGTGATTCCTGTGTATTTCATCTGGAGAAGTCCATAAGTATAGTCTCCATTTATGTTGGTGAAAAAAAGTATTTGCAATGAAGAAGTCGTTGGTCTTGCAAAATTCTATCATGCGATCTCCAGCACTGTTTCCATCACCAAGGCTACATTTTCCAACTACCAATCCTTCTTTGTTTCCAACTTTCACATTCCAATCACCATTAATTATCAATGCATCCTAACTGCACTTTGGATCGATTTCAGACTGTAGAAGTTGGTAAAAATGTTCAATTTATTCATCTTTGGCCTTAGTGGTTGGTGCGTAAATTTGAATTATAGTCGTATTAACTGGTCTTCCTTGTAGGGGTATGGATATTATCTTATCATTGACAGCATTGTACTTCAGGATAAATCTTGGAATGTTCTCTTTGATGATGAATGCAACACCATTCCCCTTCAAGTTGTCATTCACAGCATAGTAGACCATATGATTGTACAATTCAAAATGACAAATACAAGTCCATTTCAGCTCACTAATGCCTAGGATATCGATCTTCATGCTTTCCATTTCATTGTTGACAATTTCCAATTTTCCTAGATTCATACTTCTTACGTTCCAGGTTCTGATTATTAATGGATGTTTGCAGCTATTTCTTCTCATTTTGAGTCAAAAGAAGATAGAAGGAATACACAGAGTCACTATACCAAAAAGAATTGGTCAACATTCATCCATTTCAGGAGGTAGCATATGATCAGGAACAAATGGTATTGAAGGACGACATCCAAGCTGCACTGAAGGCATTGGCAAAAAACAAGGCTTTGGAAATTGACAGAATATCAGTTGAGTTGTTTAAACAAATGGATGCAGCACTGGAAGTGCTCACTCGTTTATGCCAAGAAATTTGGAAGACACCTACCCGACCAACCGACTGGAAGAGATCCATATTTAGGCCTATTCCAAAGAAAGGTGATCCAACCAAATGCGGAAATTATCGAACAATATCATTAATATCACACGCAAGTAAAATTTTGCTGAAGATCATTCAAAAGCAGTTGCAGCAGTACATCGACAGGGAACTGCCAGAAATTCAAGCCGGATTCAGAAGAGGATGTGGAACCAGGGATATCATTGCTGATGTCAGATGGATCCTGGCTGAAAGCAGAGAATACCAGAAAGATGTTTACCTGTGTTTTATTGACAATACTAAGGCATTTGACTATGTGGATCAAAGCAAATTATGGATAACATTGCCGAGAATGGGAATTCCAGAACACTTAATTGTGCTCATGAGGAATCTGTACATGGATCAAGAGACAATTGTTCGAACAGAACAAGGGGATACTGCATGGTTTAAAGTTTGGAAAGTTATGCATCAGGGTTGCATCCTTTCACCATATGTATTCAATCTGTGTGCTGAGCAAATAATCCTAGAAGCTGAAGTATATGAAGAAGAACAGGCATCAGGATTGGAGGAAGACTCATTACCAACCTGTGTTATGAAGATGACACAACCTTGCTTGCTGAAATTAGAGGACTTGAAGCACTTACTAATGAATGTCAAGGACCACAGCATTCAGTATAGATTAAACCTCAACATAAAGAAAACAAAAATCCTCACAACTGGCTCAGTAAGCAACATCATGATAAAGGGAGAAAAGATTGAGGTTAACAAGGATTTCGTTTTACTTGGATCCACAATCAACACTCATGGAAGCAGCAGACAAGAAATCAAAAGATGGTTGTATTGGGCAAATTGTGCATTACAAGAGATCTCTTTAAAGTGTTAAAAAGCAAAGATGTCACCTTGAGGACTAAGGCGAGCCTGACCCAAGCCATGGTGTTTTCAATTGCCTCATATGCATGCGAAAGCTGGACAATAAATAAAGACCAAAGAAGAACTGACGCCTTCGAATTGTGTTGTTGGTAATGAATATTGAATATACCACGGACTGCCAAAAGAATGAACAAATCTGTCTTGGAAGAAGTACAACTAGAATGCTCCTTGGAAGCAAGGATGGAAAGGCTGCATCTCACATACTATGGACAAGTTGTCAGGAGGGACCAGTCCCTGGAGAAGGACATCATGCTTGGTAAAGTAGAGGGTCAGTGAAAAAGAGGAAGACTCTTAACGAGATGAATTGACACAGTGGCTGCAACAGTGGGCTCAAACATAGCAACAATTGTGTGGATGGCGCAGGACTGGGCAATGTTTCGTTCTGTTGTACATAGAGTTTCTGTGAGTTGGAGCTAACTCGATGGCACCTAACAACAACAACAAGGTGACACCATGTATAAATGCAATGTGGTATTCTGGAGACAAGAAAGAACATTCATAGAAAAAGTAGGGAATCTGAATATAGTTTTAGTTGTTATTATTGTACCAAAGTTAATTACTAAGTTTTAATAATTATATTGATATTATATATGATTTTAACATTATTGCATGCTGGGTAAAGGGTATAAGAGGATTCTCTGTGCTATCTTTGCTAGTCTTATGAAATCCAACATTATTTCTATCATTTATTAAATTAAAATGTTTAAAAAAATACCATGAGATGAATACCTGTGATATTTATGTCTCTAACAAATCTCCCTCAAGATATTCTTCTAACTGGTCCTTGTTTTTACTACATCTCTAATTAGATAGGAATTATTTGGTGATATCTGCAAGAAATACAACCCCAAAACATGCACATGTAAGCAAAATACACATTTTTGAAATAGTTTAATTTAAAATACAAGTACATTCATGAATTCACATCCTTTAATGCATCTCTTCATTTGAATTCAAACACAGATGAGCCAATAATGCAAGTATTGCACCATGGTAGAAAATTTGTTCCTGGCATCACCATTCGCTCATGTACATACAATTGGCCAACAGCTACCTATTTATATTAAAAGGCCGAGTATATTCTTCTGCCCTTATTCTGCCTCTGGGAAGATAGCCTCCCACTTGGAAGAGTGCTTCAGCAGTCCTGCTTCCCCCTTTTCACAATCAATGGCCATGTACTGCTTTCTATTTCAACCACTACATTGTTTTTAATTCCCTCAAACAATGTAAGGATTTGACATAGAGTCATGTTCCATATTCTTGTGATCTACGACAAGGAAAATTTCATCTGTTTATTTAAGTACCCATAAAAATGTTTTTACTTTATTGATGCAAATTATCTTCCAGATAATAGTCTCATATTTTATCTCACCTTATGGACTGAGATAGAAAGTTACTAACTCAAAGTTAAGAATTTGAGATCCTAGATATAAAATCTCCAGTTCCTACGAGTCAGAAAGACAACTTCATTTTTACTTGGAAGTTTTACATACCTCTTTCTATGCTTATTTGTTATTTCACATAAGCAATGATGAGTTAATCCATTCTCTTAATATCTGTTATGTTTATTTTCTCATTTTACTAAAGTAGCTTATGCTTGTTTCTACTTTCATTCATGTTGATCACCATACTCAGAAGGTACCTAAATTATGCAAATTCTATATCTTTTTACAAACCTCAATCCAGTGTCACTTCATACATAAAATTTTGCTTGAAGATTCCAGCTTCCATTGAACTCACATGCATTTGAATTACTAAAATTTAAACAAAAAGAAAGGAAAATATTTTGTTGATTATTTACTGTGTGTGAAATGTTGCACTAAGTTTACTTTCATTGCCTCTCACATCTACTCCATAATATGCGTGTTATTAATACTGCTCTGAAGGAAATTTCAGATACTAAAATTTCTAGTATATATATTTTTTATTCCTTGCTCTTGTTTTATTAGTGATTTTTTTCCAAGTAATATAATCTCCTTTATTTTCACCTTCTCTACAGCTGAAGATGTACAAAGATACATTCAAATAATACATTGTTTAGAATGTGATAGAAACTCAGTATAATTTGGGCTATGATTTAAAGATATCAAAAAAGAAGATAGATAGATAGAGATCTTAAGATATATATAATATATAAGAGACAAAGAGATAAATTGTTCACTGAAGAAATGGAAATATGAAATTTGTTAGACTTGTAAACATGGATATAATCTGCTAAAATTATATTCTCATTCACTTGATATTCTAATACAATTATATATTGTTCCAGAGTTCTGTAAATAATTAGCCCATAGAAAGTACCTTCCTGGGGTCCTGGTGGCGCAGTGGTTAAGAGCTTGGCTGCTAACCAAAACGTCAGCAGTTCAAATCCACCAGCAGCTCTTGGAAACCCTATGGGGCAGTTCTATCCTGTCCTACAGGGTCACTATGAGTTGGAATCAACATCACAGCAACAGATTCAAGTGCCCTCCACCACCACTCCTCCATGATCTTTATTCATCCACAACAAAGGAAGGGGAAATGCAAGTGTGATCCAATAAAATAATATTAATTTATTCATGGTTTGCTACCTTTCTCTTACATGATTGACTTCTTAATATCAATTTAGGTTAGTTGCGATTACTTTTAAGCTCAAATACTTGGTTCAGTTCACATCCTCATAGCTGACTTACTGCATAGATGAAAAGAAAATAAGGTTATAATATATTTGTCTGGCTTATCTTCATGGGGAATCTCATATATTGATTAGCCCTTGTGAGAACAGCATCCTAAAACTATTTGAGAAGGACATGACACTTCAGTTAACACCCATGGTGTAACTGAGGATAATGAGAAAGCATTCTTATTAGAAAATCTAAAGCTAGTGTTGTCTTGACAACCAGTGGTAGTTCATGCTTACTCTCCATGTGACCTGCTTGGTATGGGTAAAATTCCATCCTGAGATGAATGAGTTTTCCTTCTTTAAATCAATTTCTCAGAAGTATATTCCTTGGATATGCTGAAGACATTAGCCTTATATAACAAATGAATTCTGATTAAGAATCTGTTTTATTCTTTATATGAGCTCCCTATTTTAGACAGCAAGTGCTTATTGCTTAACTATCAGCTTGTGGTAGAACTACTATGCACCTTTTTAAAGAAGAAAAGACTGTGTTTTAGGAACATGATTTGGGTTACATGAGGTAGAGGCTGTCAGTATATGAGAACTTTTGCACAATGGAAAGCTCACATATCTACGTTAAACTGTGGAAAGCATGATCTTTTTGGAACTTTACAAATAGTCAATGTATTGGCAAAAAACTGCGTTTAGCAATTGAAAGTACACATAAAATTACATCTCCTGTAAGTTTTCCTATACATTTTTCTAACTAATGTATAATTTTGCAGAATCCCTTCAGAGGAAAACAGAGTTGTCTGTTTTCCAATCCACAATACCTTTTTTACCTATCATTGTTATGAAATATTTTTTATTATTAAAAAATAACTACATGATCCTGCACGTAAAACAAATCTTCACTGCAAACTTAGTTTGGAAAGCACAAAATTCAAAGGGCTTATATGTATTATAAAGGATACTGACAAACAATTTAATGATATATCTAGAGTGGAAGAGCCCTGGTGGCACAGTGATTAAAGCACTTACCTGCTAACAGAAAGGTCTGCAGTTTGAACCAAACAGTTGCTCCTTGGGAGAATGATGTGGCAGTCTGCTTCCATAAAGATTTACAGTCTTGGAAACCCTATGAGGCAGTCCTACCCCGTCCTATAGCATCACTATGAGTTGCAATCAGCTTGACAGAAATAGGATATCTAAAGCAAAATTCACAAGAAGGTCATCATCAGATGATGTCAAGAAGTATATATGCCATCAGCTTGTATGTCGTACTGGAAAGCATGGTAATAGTCAGAGACAGAGAAGAGTGAGAAGATTATAAATACATATTTGAATGCAAGGACAACAGAACTTTTGGATCAAATAGAATCAGTGGAAAAATAAACACATAAAGATGGCATCTTTTAGGATCTCTGGCTTTCTTAACTATGCAGATAGGGATGTCATCATTCATAGTGCTGGGAGAGAGTAGAAGAAAAACAGAGGAGGTGTGAGCAGTCAAGCTTCAAAAATGTTATTATTATGTGTGTTCATTTGTATAGCTGTGCGATATCAAAGGGCCACATTAAATAGGTGGTGTGATACACATGACTGGACTTCTGAGGAGAAATCTGGGACTGAATATGTAAATGTGGGGATTTACAGCATATGAAATCTATATGTAAATGGTATAGTGATGATAACAGTAGAAAAAAGTAGATACTGAAGAGAGCCTGGGACCAAGTACTGAGGGACTCAAGGAAAGTCAATTAGTGTCAGTGATGTGTCCATTTAATTTAGGTGATAATAACTTTCAGAATTTACACACTTGAATGAAAGCTCATTGACTGTTTTAGGGAGACATTCTTTTATATGATGATCTCAGGTGACACACTGTGGGAGTTGATAAATTTAATTAACTCAATTTATCTTAAATATTATAAAATACACAACGCTGTATAGTTGCTCTCAAAAAGGTGGTGATTTTCTAGTATTTTAATGAGGTGTGTGGCATTGTAGCCATCCTGGCAGCCCCAGGTCACATCTCAGTAAAGCCCTGGTGTGAGATAACTGTGACCAGCGGGGACTGAAGTGAGCTGGTGACTTTCAAGTTCAGTTTTAGTCAAAAACGACAGCAGTAAAAGTGTAATAACTTTAACTTTGTGTTCAGCATTCTCTCCCCTCCATCACTGGCTTGCGGAAAGAAAATAGTGACTATTTCATACTTTGACTACAGTGACTCAGATAAGCATGAATGTGTCTGAGATTATTTTAAATAAATAAGTACATACTTATGATAAAACAATGTTTCTTGTTGCAATAAACATTTATAAATGATAGTGTTTAAATAATGGTATCCTGATCTAAATGACGAATGTATTTAAATGGCTTTCAACTGAATATTGGATGCTGGAGGTTAAAATAAATCTGAAGCCATCAATTATAAATATCCTGAAATCCTTATTGTACTGATGATTGATTTTGTACTATACAATTGCTATAAATGTCCATTTATAAGAAAGATTCATTCTATATTCAGATTAACTCTTCTCCATCTCCACTGATATCTTGTTTAAATTAGTAAACACTTTTATTTAGAAGGTTTTGTTTGGTTGCAGTTTTGGTTTGGTCTTTTCTACTTCATAACAGAAAAAAAAAATTCTTGCAATGTTCCCCAGTTTATTGTCATTGCAAATGGGTTGTCTTTAGAAAATTAAATCAATCCTCCCAAAGATTATGTTGTACCTGCTAATTCTCTTCACTCCAATTATGTAAAATTGAAAGAGATTTTTAAAAACATAAACAAAACAAAACAACAACAAAAAGACACAATTTAACATGAAATTAAAATATAAATAAAATGAATGCAATGGTAAAACTCAAGAAACTGGAAATAAAACAAACTTTACAAGGTCACAGCAGAAACATATCAGGGGAAATGAAATTATTAAATTATACAATAATTCTCTCTCTATTTACTTTCAGTTTTGCTTTTTATTTAGTGTGAAACCCAGAAATAAAAATGATATGTTTTCTTCTCTAGGCACTAAACATTTGCTAGGGATGATTTTATGTTGCTTTCTTCTACATTTAAAAAGGGTAATAAACAAAGAGATAACACACTCATAAATAAAGTCAAATTTCTGGTATTTGTAGCAGTCATACCTCATGAAATCACAGGAAATATATTAAGCTAAAAGGCAGTCGGAATCCTCCCTCTTCCTGTTATCTACTTCACCCTCATCAGCCCGCCACTATCTATAGGAAAAAAACTAAGGCCTTTTCTCTGCTTGTCACTGATTTTTCTTCCCTCACCCCTAAATTCCAAAACAATGCATATGCCTTTGAGTGTTAATTTTTACTCTCAATCTTCTAGTTATAGCATAACTTCCAAAGGTCACTTTATAAGCAAGACCGATCAACTTAGAAAACAGGGCTCATCCACACAAGGTCATCTTTGAGAAAGAAATGGCACTGACTAAATAGGAGCTTCCTGTCTGCTTTGGCCAATTACCCGAGGAATAGACAGTTTTTTGTAAAAATAAATCCTTTCTGAGACACTAATGGAAATAAAAATTACACGAGCTTTTTAGGTTATGTTATACTTGGCATTGTCTATACTCTCTAAAATAATCTATGCTGTATTCTTTATCATTATCTTATGAGTGGTTTTTTATCATGTCTTTCGTGAGCTGAATTCTAGCCATGTATCTACACCTAGCATATGTAAAAATCAAATCACCATTCAGCAGGTTTGACAATAACAATCTCTCAAGTAAAATGCTATATGATGACTAACTTTCAATTACAACATACACGAGAAATAATCATCTAATTTCAAACAAAATGCTTCCAGTCATGGTGATTTCACCAATTCATCAGGGATTTTGGAATATAGCTTTGTGTTAAATATATATATACATATATTTAAACTTTGAGCAGAAGTCTGTAAAACTAAGAATTTCAAATGATTGTCATAGTAAGATTTTTCATATATAGGAAAGTATTTTGTTCAGTTACTTAGAGAAAGTCTCTTGATAAAAATTCCAGTCCACCCTCAAATAATTTATTCTTATGTGTCAAGGTTTCTGGACACCCCATAGTCATACTTGGCATTCTCCAGATACATTATGTTTGCCATTGTCATTATACTTTCATAATAATATTGATTTTTATGGTTGCGGAAGCCAATTGGGCATCAAGTAAATTAGTAATTGTGCACTAATTATTTTTTAATAAATCAACTGCTTATTGATATTTTTTGGACCTTAACTTCATTAAAACACATCAACACTTCATTAACATTGATCTTTAGTGCCATCCATACTTGTTTAAAAGATTAAAGTAAGAAACATGCATGTTGAAAGTGTGTAGGGGTAACCCCATTTTTAATAAAGAATTCATAATCTCTATTTTTTCCCTCAATGATATAGAGTTATACCTCCTTTGCTGTCATCATGTGAAATGATGGAAAGATGGAGTGAACCATAATCCCGTTCCCTACGGCTAGTTCACTTTCATTGAAAGTATACTTTCAATTTTACATAGTTAATGTTCTCATTAAGTTTTTTCCTTAAAATTGAGATTATTCAAAAGACATAGCATAACATAAACTTTTATAACAATCTTTGGAGTGAAAGTATCATCTATCTGAATTTCTAGTTTGCCATGTATAAGTTGTTGATCTTTCAGACAAGTCAATTATGCTACTTAAACTACTGTTTTTGTTAGGTGCTGTCAAGTTGGTTCCGACTCATAGCGGCCCTACGTACAGCAGAACTAAACACTGCCCGGTCCTGCACCATCCTCACTATTGTTGTTATGCTGAGACCATTGTTGCAGCCTCTGTGTCAATCCATCTTGTTGAGCGTTCTGGTTGTACTTCTTCCAGGATAGATTTGTTCATTCTTTTGGCAGTCAATGGTATGTTCAATATTCTTCACCTACACCACAACTCAAAGGTGTCAATTCTTCATCTATCTTTCTTATTCATTCTCCAGCATTCATATGCCTAAGAGGTGATTGAAAACACCATGGTTTGGGTCAGGTACACCTTAGTCTTCAAGGTGACATCTTTGCTTTTTAACACTTTAAACAGGTTTTCTGCAGCAGATTTGCCCAATGCAATGCATCCTTTGATTTCTTGAATGCTGCCTCCCTGGATGTTGATTGTGGATCCAAGTAAAATGAAATCTTTGACAACTTCACTCTTTCCTCATTTATGATGATGATGCTTATTGATCCAGCTGTGAGGATTTTTGTTTTGCTTATGTTGAGGTGTAATCCATATTACAGGCTGTGGTCTTTGATCTTCATCAGTAAGTGCTTCAAGTCTTTATTTTCAGCAAGCAAGGTTGTGTCATCTGCATAATGCAGGTTGTTAATGAGTCTTCCTCCAATCCTGTTGCCTTGTTCTTCATCATACAGTCCAGATTTACGGATTATTTGCTCAGCATATAGATTGAATAAGTGTGGTGAAAGGATGCAAATCCGATTGACACATTTCCTGACTTTAAACCACGCAATATCCCTTGTTCTGTTCAACTACTGCGTCTTGATCTATGTACAGGTTCCTCATGAGCACAATCAAGTGTTCTGGAATTCCCATTCTTAATGTTATCCATAATTTGTTATGATCTACACAGGTGAATACCTTTGTATAGTCAATAAAACACAGGCAAACATCTTTCTGGTATTCTTTGCTTTCAGCAAGAATCCAGCTGACATCAGCAATGATGTCCCTGGTTCCATGTCCTCTTCTGAATCTGGCATGAATTTCTGGCATTTCTCTGTTGATATACTGCTGCAGAGGCTTTTCAATGATCTTTAGCAAAATTTTACTTGCTTGTGATATTAATGATATTGTTCAATGATTTCCACATTCAGTTGGATCACCTTTTTTGGGAATAGGCATAAATATGGATCTCTTTTAGTTGGTTGGCTAGGTAACTGTCTTCCAAATTTCTTGGTATAGATGAGTGAGCACTTCCAGCACTGCATCCATTTGCTGAAACATCTCAGTTGGTATTCCATCAATTCCTGGAGACTTGTTTTTCACCAATGCCTTCAGTGCAGCTTGGATCTCTTACTTCAGTACCATCAGTTTGTTCATATGCTATCTCCTGAAATCGTTGAACGTCCATCAGTTCTTTTGATACAGTGAATTTCTGTATTCCTTTCATCTTCTTTTGATGCTTCCTGTATCATTTAATATATTCCCCATAGAATCCTTCAATATTGCAACTCGAGGCTTGAATTCGAACTATTACTCTCCTCTAATAAAAGTCTCGCATGACTTTTTTGAGTCGTTGTGGGGACTAATTTATTAAGAATGAAGCAAAGTCACAGATTGCTATGAAACTCTACATTCTGCTACCTCCTGTTTTAAAAGAATCCCAATTTCAAATAAATATGATTATGCACCTGAACCAAAACAACTAAAACTCACAGTAAGAATGATCACTATAAAGTTAAGTGAAATGGAATATATTTTGAATGAAGAATAATGTTTAAGGTTTAAAATAAACAATAATAGATTTGCATGAAAAGTTCACTACAAAAACTAGGTGATTGTCCACAAGTTACTTAACTTCTCTTAACCACTTGATTCAATTACATAAAATTTAAGTTAGTAAAATATCTTAACAGAGTTGTTTAAGAGATTAAGTAAAATAAATTTTGTATACATCACGGGTCTAAGTCAGCATTTAATAATAATAGATTTTTTACTATTATAAATACTGTCATCACTGTCATCATGAAAACTATTTTTTTAGCAAAATTAATTTTTTTTTATAATTATACATAGGCCGATAACATTTTACAAGTGGTTATTAACCACAAGGCTCATATTCAAAATACTTTGTGGGGAGGGGGAGGGAAAAAATTTAAAATAAATATATGAGATATAAAAAATTAAGGACTATAGTACATGGCATAAACCGAATATGAACCATAAGTAACGATGCACAAACACTAGAAAAGAAACCAGATAACTGGGAGCTTCTAAAAATCAAACACTTATGCTCATCAAAAGACTTCACCAAAAGAGTAAAAACACAACCTACAGACTGAGAAAACATTTTGGCTATG
>NW_004444255.1:991146-1016148 GCF_000243295.1 Trichechus manatus latirostris
TCTGTCAACCCAGAACTAAAACCATTCTGGAGGCCAACTCTTCAGTCAAAGATTAGACTAGACTTTGGGACATAAAATGATACTCGTGAAGAGTATGCCTCTTAACTCAAGTAGATACATGAGACTAAATGGGCAGCTCATGTCCAGAGGTGAGATGAGAAGGCAGAGAGGGTCAGGAGTTGGTTGAATGGACACAGAAAATCAGGGGTGGAAAGGAGAAATGTGCTGTCACAGTAAAGGGAGAGCAATTAGGGTCACATAACAATGTATGTATAAATTTTTGTATGAGACACTAACTTGAATTGTTAAACTTTCATTTAAAGTACAACAATAAAATTAAAAAAAAAATTAAAAATTAGATTATTAACACCTACTGTCTCTCTTAGAAATCACCATGATCTTCAAATTAAGGATTAGAGCACCAATGTATCTGATCTCTTTATCAAAATATTTAGAAGAGTTAAATACTTTTTTTGTTATTATGTAAGGATAGAAAACGTATATATATATACATATATATATATATACATATATAGTTGTTGTTTTTAGGTGCCATCGAGTCAGTTCCAACTCATAGCAACACTGTAGGATAGAGTAGAACTGCCCCATAGGGTTTCCAAGGAGCAGCTGATGGATTGGAACTGCTGACCTTTTGATTAGCAGCTGAGTTGTATATAGGCTCTATAGCCCAACTGTTTTTGATGTTAGCTGATTCATCATAGCCACATAATAACATATGCTGAGTCAATTACTATATGTGTACATGTTTTAAGTCAGTGGAGAATATTTACAAGTTATTATTCTGCATTATTTATAGTGTGTCTGATATGTTTTTCCTTCATGTGTCAAAGAAATAAAAGTCTCCTTTACCCTCCAAAATATCATTGTCTGTTTTATAGATTATCTGACTTATCCCTTTAATTCGCCCTATACATTTAATACCCCCAAACATCAACACTTTTACTCTGAACTTTCAACTATATTTCCCTTCTGGAAGCTTCACTTATGCAAAATTTGAATGTTTGTTTTGCGTTGTTTTAAATCACAATCGACGGAGAGATTTTAAATGTGCAAAAAATGTATAAATATCTATCAGGAGGTGTCATGGATTGAATTGTGTTCCCAAAAAAATCCATCAGCTTAGCTGGCCGTGATTCCCATGTGGTTGTCCACCATTTTGTCATCTGATATGATTTTCCTATGTGTTATAAATTCTATGTCTGTGATGTTGATGAGATGAGATTAATGACAGTTATGTTAATGAGGTGGGACTCAATCTACAAGATTGGATTGTGTCTTGAGACAATCTCTTTTGAGATATAAAAGAGAGAAGTGAGCAGAGAGACACGGGGACCTCATACCACCAAGAAAGTAGTGCCAGGAGCAGAGCGCATCCTTTGGACCAGGGGTCCCTGAGCTGAAAAGCTCCTAGTCCAGGGGAAGATTGATGACAAGGACCTTCCTCCAGAGCCAACTGAGAGAGAAAGCCTTCCCCTGGAGCTGACACCCTGAATTTGGACTTCTAGCCTACTAGACTGCGAGACAATAAACTGTTTGTTGAACCCATCCACTTGTGGTATTTCTGTTATAGCAGTACTAGATGACTAAGACAGAAGGCCATTTGTTTTAAAAGAAACATCAGTTTCAGTGCTTTTGAAGTTTAGCAGAAAGAAATAACATATTTTGTCAATAGTCCCCTGTTGTTTGCCAACTGATTCTGAAAGCAGCCTAAAATAGCTATGGTGTGGAAGGAATCCTAAAGTCACTCTTCCTGGCAGAAGTATGAGTAGCCACTATTTTCACAAGAGCATTGTTATGAAAAAGAAAAGATAATAATCATTTCAGTTAAATTGTGAGTTCAATTCAGTTAAAACAGAATGCGAGAAACTTTTTATTTTTTTGTCAGTAGCAGTTGTAGTTGTGTCAGAATAGGAACAGATAAGAGACTTAGATATAGATTAGGACCTGTTAAAGGAATTAATGTGATTACAAATGTTTACACCTAATGTGTCTGGATGTACAAATGCTCTAAAGCTCCCAGCATCAAAGAAAAGGCCACCTATAGGAAAAGCAGAGGGATGCAGTCAGCATGGAGAGGGTAAACCTGGGTAATAATTATCTCATCTCTGCAAGAATACTGGGGAAGTAATGAGTTAATCAGTGTGTAAGACAGGATTAAAGGCAATAAACAGCTTATTGTGCTGTGCCCTTGTTCTTTTAATTACTGGTGTTGTTGATGTTTTCAATGGTTAATCACAATAATATAGACAATTAACTATATACATCTATGACTGTTGTACAGCTTAATATAATTCATTTAAATTTTAAGTTAACCTTTGTTTCGTGTGTGTGTGTGTGGTTGTTTGTTTTTTCCCCAAATCCCAGGGATGAAAAGAGTTGAACTTCAATTTCTGAGCCATCTCAGGGATCTCTACGGCACACAACTAGTGGAGGAATTAACCAATATTAAGGGTGTATATTGTTACATTTTAGCAATATCTGAATTGTTGCAAACACCAAGAAGAGGGAAAGACAGATGAGAATATGATGACCAAAAATGGAAAAGGGGTCAGAGCTTTTAACTGGGTTCTCCTCTCTCTCTTTCCCAATACACACACACACACAGAGACACACATGCACAAAGATAATTACACTTAATGAGAATATTTTTAGGTTGATTTCCCCCTCAATACAAATCTGAAGACAAACAGATAATTGACTTAAGTGTTTACTTTGTTATTATAAAAGTAATATTTTATAAACTTACAGATTTAAATCAATATATTAAATATCGTGTTAAAAATCTTTGTCATTAATTTAATAGATGACTTCTATTATCTCAACTTTTTTTTTTTTTTTTTTGAGAGCTTGGGAAAAACCCTTCCTTCAAACTTAAAGTCAGCAATTATGGGAAATAGTACTGATTTTTTAAAAATTTTTTCCTAGCAATACTTTCCAACAAGCCAAAAAATAAAAAAAAATGTCTAACTTGATGCACATGTCTGTCAGTTTGTCATACTGTGGTGGCTTCGTGTTGATGTGGAACTAGAAGCTTTACCAGTGGTATTCAAATACAAGCAGGGTCATCTATGGTGGACAGGTTTCAGCTGAGCTTCCCGACTAAGAAAGACTGAGAAGAAGGACATGGTGGTTTACTTCTGAAAAGAATTAGCCAGTGAAAATCTTATGAATTGCAGCAGAACGCTGATATAGTGCTGGAAGATGAGCCCCTCAGGTTAGAAAGCACTAAAAAAATTACTAGGGAAGAGCTGCCTCCTCAAAGTAGAGTTGGCCTAATGACATGGATGCAGTCAAGCTTTCAGGACCTTCATTTGCTGATGCAGCATGACTCAAAATGAGAAGAAACAGCTGCAAACATCCGTTAATTGTCGGAAAGTGAAATATATGAAGTATGAATTTAGAAAAATTGGACGTAGTCAAAAATGGAATGGGATGCATAAGCATCAATATCCCAGGCATAAGTGAGCTGCAATGGACTGGTATTGGCCATTTTGAATCAGACAATAATATGATATACTATGCCAGGAATGACAACTTGAAGAGGAATGGCATTGCCTTCATTGTCAAAAATGACAGTTCAAGATCTATCCTGAAGTACGATGCTGTCAGTGGTAGGATAATATCCATATGCCTACAAGGAAGACCAGTTAATACGACTATTATTCAAATTTACACCTCAACCATTAAGGCCAAAGATGAAGAAATTGAAGATTTTTACCAGTTTCTGCAGTATGAAATTGATTGAACATGCAATCAGGATGCATTGATAATTATTGGTGATTGGAATTCAAAAGTTAGAAAAAAGAAGAAGGATCAGTAGTTGGAAAACATTGCCTTGGTGATAGAAACGATGTCAGAGATCGCATGATAGAATTTTGCAACACCAACGACTTCTTCGTTGAAAATACCTTTTCTTCAACAACATAAATGGCAACTATACACGTGGACCTCACCAGATAGAAAACACAGGAATCAAATCAACTATATCTGTGGAAAGAAATGATGGAAAAGCTCAATACCAACAGTCAGAACAAGGCCAGCGGCCGACTGTGGAACAGACCATCGATTGCTCATATGCAAGTTCAAAGTGAAGCCGAAGAAAATTAGAAGAAGTCCACAAGAGCCAAAATACGACCCTGAGTACATCCCACCTGAACTTAGAGACTATCTCAAGAATAAAGTTGACACGTTGAACACTAATGACCAAAGACCGGATGATTTGTGGAATGACTTCAAAGATATCACGCATGAAGAAAGCAAGAAGTCATCTAAAAGACAGGAAAGAGAGAAAAGACCAAACTGGATGTCAGAAGAGATTCTGAAATTTTCTCTTGAAAGTTGAGTAGCTGAAGTGAAAGGAAGAAATGATGACGTAAAAGAGCTGAACAGAAGATTCCAAAAGGCAGCTTGGGAAGACAAAGTAAAGTATTATAAAAACGTATGCAAAGACCTAGAGTTAGAAAATCAAAAGGGAAGAACACGCTTGGCATTTCTCAAACTGAAAGAACTGAAGAAAAAATTGAAGCTTCAGGTTCAAAAGGACTTGAAGCATTTACTGATGACAATACAAGATGACAGCCTTTATAATGAATTATACTGCAACATAATGAAAACAAAAATGTTCACAACTGAACAAATAAGCAACATCAGGATAAATGGAGAAAAGAATGAAGTTGTCAAGGATTTCATTTTACTTGGATCTACAATCAATGCCCACAGAAGCAGCAGTCGAGAAATCAAAAGAGGCATTGCCCTGGGCAAATCTGCTGCAAAAGTCTTCTTTAAAGTGTTAAAAAGCAAAGATGTCACTTTAAGGACTAAGGTGCTCCTGACCCAAGCCATGGTGTTTTCAATCACCTCATATGCATGTGATAGCTGGACAATGAATAAGGAAGACCAAAGAAGAATTGATGTCTTTGAATTATGATGATGGCAAAGAATATGAATATACCATGGACTGCCAAAAGAAAGAACAAATCAGCTTTGGAAAATGTATTGCCAGAAATCTCCTTAGAAGCAAGGATGGCAAGACTTTGTCTCATATACTTTGGACATGTTATCAGGAGGATTAATCCCTGGAATAGGACATCACTCTTGGTAAATTAGAGGTTCAGTGAAAGAGAGGAAGACCCTCAATGAGACGGATTGACACAGTAGCTGCAACAATGAGCTCAAGCATAACAATGAGCATGAGGAGGGTGCTGGACCAGGTAGTGTTTTGTTCTGTTGTATATAGGGTTGCTATGAGTGGGAACTGATTCGATGACACCTAACAACAACAACATGATATATGATCATGTGAATTTCTTTGGTGGTTGGGGAAAAAAATTATTGGAGACACTAACATATGTATAATTATTTGAATGCAACATTTAAAAAATATTTTTTATATCTTCCTAAATAAACTAAAATAAGCTACTGTAGTAAGTAAAAAGTACAGTATTTCCTAAGGTATAGTGATGAAATATAAGTTATTTGATACTATAAACTATTTGAAAGTATTTTCTGAGTAAGTGTTTCTAAGGTCTGTTTCTTTTCATGGTTAAAACTACATACTTGTGAATATTTTTACTAAGTGATAATTAGATGCATTTTATACTTTTCTCTATCAGAAAAATTTTCATGTAAGTTCATGTAAGTTGACAAAATTTTAGATGTATAGTGAAAAATTAATATCTTGGAATACAAATTTTTAGATTTGTTTCTGAATGAATGAAAGTTAAACAGGAATAATTTATGATTTAAATAAAATAAATAATTTGCATTTGATAGAGTAACCATATACCCACATTGGAACTACTAAATACTTTGGCAAGAAGCCATTCAATGCAGAAATCTTCATATTTTCTCAACCACTGAGTTATCAGACACTGATAAAGTTTTTCTGGATATGGGTCACCTTGTGACTTTATTCAGCGGGCACCCAAAGATCACAAAAACATCCTGTCAACAACACTACATACCTGTTAGCTTCTTTTTCCCACTTTTTCCTAGGGAAATACTGCTAAGAAATAAAAGCAGTACTTGGAAATACCATTCTCAGATTTTTACAGCAATTGTGTTCATATATGCTATTTAAATATTTAAAAGGACTTACAGTATTCATTTTTGGCTGGTGGATTCAAACTTCTGAACTTTTGGTTAGCAGATATAGCTCTTAATCATTGTGTCACCAGGGCTCCTTTATAGAGCTCTACAGAGCTGCTGTTGTTGTTGTTGTTGCTAGGTGCCATCAAGTCCCTTCACTGGCTAATTTTTTTCAGAAGTAGACAGCCAGGTCCTTCTTCCTAGTCAACAAAGTATCAGGATACAAGATAAACATAAAAAAAAAATTGAATTCCTCTACACCAACCAAGAGAACTTTGAAGAGGAAATCACCAAATCAATGCCATTTACAATAGCCCCCTAGAAGATAAAGTACTCAGGAATAAACCTAACCAGAGACATAAAAGACCTATACAAAGAAAACTACAAACCACTACTGCAAGGAACCAAAAGAGACTTACATAAGTGGAAAAACATACCATGCTCATGGATTGGAAGACTCAATATTGCAAAAATGTCAATTCTACCCAAAGCAATCTATAGATACGATGCAATCCCAGTACAAATTCCAATGGCATTTTTTAATGAGATGGAGAAACAAATCACCTCCTTCAAACGGAAAAGGAAGAGGCCCTGGAGAAGTAAATAATCACTAAAGAAGAAAAACAAAGTGGGAGTCCTTACACTACCTGATTTTAGAACCTATTATACCACCATGGTAACAAAACAGCCTGGTACTGGTATAACAACAAATACATAGACCAATAAACAGACTTGAGAACCCAGATGTAAATCCATCCACCTATGAAGAGCTGATATTTGACAAAGGCCCGAAGTTTGTTAAATGGGGAAAAGACAGTCTCATTAACAAATGGTGCTGGCATAACTGGATATCCATCTGCAAAAAAATGAAACAAGAACCATACCTCACACCATGCACAAAAACTAACTCAAAATGGATCAAAGATCTAAACAGAAAATCTAAAACAATACAGATCATGGAAGAAAAAATGGAGACAACACTAGGAGCCCCAATATATGGCATAAATAGTATGTAAACCATAAATAACCATGTACAAACACCAGGAGAGAAACTAGATAACTGGAATCTCCTAAAAATCAAACACTTACGCTTATCAAAAGAATTCATCTAAAGAGTAAAAAGAGAATCTACAAACTGGCAAAAAAAATTAGGCTACAACATAGCTGATAAGGGTCTAATCTCTAAAGTCTACATGATACTGCAACACCTCAACAACAAAAAGACCAATAACCCAATTAAAAAATGGGCGAAGGATACAAACAGACACTTCACCAAAGAAGACATTCAGGAGGCTAACAGATACATAAAGAAATGCTCACAGTCTTTAGCCGTTAGAGAAATGCAAATCAAAACAACAATGAGATACCATCTCACCCCAACAAGGCTGGCACTAATCCAAAAAACACAAAATAATAAAAGCTGGAGAGGCTGTGGAGAAATTGGCACTTTTATGCACTGCTGGTGGGAATGTAAAATGGTACAACCACTCTGGAAAATGATTTAGCTCTTCCTTAAAAAGCTAGAAATAGAAGTACCATATGATCCAGCAATCCCACTCCTAGGAATATATCCTAGAGAAATAAGAGCATTCACATAAATACACACATGCACACCCATGTTCATTGCAGCAATGTTCACAATAGTAAAAAGATAGAAACATCCTTAGTGCCATCAATAGATGAATGGATAAACAAATGATGGTACATACACACAATGGAATACTGTGTAACAATAAAGAACAATGACAAATCAGCAAAACATCTCACAACATGAATGAATCTGGAGGGTATTATGCTGAGTGAAAGTAGTCAATCACAAAAAGATGAATATTGTATGAGACTACTATTATAAGAACTTACAAAAATGTTTAAAACAGGAAAAAAGAATTATTTGATGGTTATGAGGGTGGGGAGGGAGGAGCAGGGGAATTCACTAACCAGATAGTAAGCAAGGATCAACTTTGGTGAAGAGAACAAGACACAGTACAGGGGAAGTCAGCACATTTGGACCTAAGCAAAAGTTAAGAAGTTTCCTGAACACAACCAAACACTTTGAGGAACAGATTAGTCGGGGCTGGGGCCTGGGGATCATAGTATTGGGGAACATCTAGGTAAAAATTCTGCATCCCACTTTGATGAGTGGCGTCTGGGGTCTTAAAAGCTAGTGAGCAGCCATCTAAGATGCATCAATTGGTCCCATCCTACTTGGAGCAAAGGAGAATGAAGAACACCAAAGACACAAGGAAAATATTAGCCCAGGAGACTAAAGGTCCACATATACCAGAGACTCTACCAGCTTGAGACCAGAGGAACTCGATGATGCCTGGCTACCACCAATGACCACCCTAACAGGGAACACAACTGAGAGCCCCTGAGGGAGCAAGAGACAAGTGTGGAGCAGAACTCAAATTCATGTAAAAAGACCAGACTTAATGGTCTGACTGAGACTGGAGGAATCTCTTAAACTATGGCCCCAAGATGCTCTGTTAATTCAGAACAGAAACCATTCCCGGAGCCCACTCTTCAGACAAAGATTAGATAGGATTATAAAACAAAAAAATAATACACATGAGGAGTATGCTTCTTATTTTAATCAGATACAGGAGACCAAATGGGCAGCTCCTGTCTGGAGGCAGGATGAGAACGCAGGAAGTAACAGGAACTGGTTGAACGGGCACAGGGAACCCGGGGTGGAAAGGGGGAGTGTGCTGTTACATTGGGAGGATTGCAACTAATGTCACAAAACAGTATGTGCATACATTTTTGTATGAGAAAATAACTAGAATTGTAAACTTTCACCTAAATCACAATTAAAAAAAAGAAAAAGATATATATTTATATTGATTTGGTGCTGCATAAGCCTTACTTTTGTAAAAGGAATTAGATTTTAAAGAGTACTCACATGACAACAGTTGCTTGGATTCTGTATTGTTTTTAGAAATCTCTGACACTTTGATTTTAGTTAATTTGAATTAAGCTCTCAACTATGACAGCACTTTACTTTGAAGTGGGATTTTTGAATGTCAAGAATAAAAATCACCTCCCAGTTCACTGACAATTTATTAAAGCAAGAGGTCTCAGGAGATTAGTACACATAGCATTGTAAGATCTAATGTCCTAGGGCTTGCCTTTACAAAACAAACCATTTAATATGGATCGGAATGTGTTTGGAAACTCTCTTTTAAAAAAGCAAAAAAAGAATGTACGTAAAAAGATAATATTTTCTATTAATATGAACTTTCACATTGTCTTCTAAAAAGAGAAACAATCTCAATATCTTAGATATGCATGCATTAAAGCCTATTTACGTAAATAAAAATTGGACATGTTTCTAACCTTAAAAAGAAGAGAAAATGGAGAAAAATCAATATTTTTGCTAAGTTGTGTTCCTTTTTCCACCCAGGAATTTTAATTGTTCCTCACCTGTTCCTGTTGCCAACAGTATTCTCAGAAATTTGCCAAAGTTGATTACAAATCATCTCATATGTGTTTAGAATGAGTTGGATATGATGATTATCATAATCCAGCTTGTTTTCTGGTACTCAAGTAGCAAGTTGAGGACTTAAGCTGAAATATAATTTGAATTTGAATGTAGAAATGATTGAATTGCATAGGCAAGTATTGTGTTATTATGTTTTAGCAGATTCTCCTTTCCTGTTAAGTTTGGTAAACCAAAAATTCCAATATAAAGTTTAATCTTAAAGTAAGGATATAAGGAGTTTTACCTATGCTTTGAGTAAAAAATGGATAAGTTAGGAAAAAATAAAAACATAAAGGAAGCAAAAAAAGATTTTTGGTTCCTGGTGTCTACGTTGCCACTGTTCAATACTAGCCAATAAATTGTACTTTAGTATCCTCTTATGTAATATTGAAGTTTTATATATATGCTGTTTTGGTGTTAGGTGCTGTAGAATCATTTCCAACTCATAGTGACACCAAATACTTCGGAACAAGATGCTGTCCACTATTGCAGCCACTGTGTCAATCCATCTCATGAAGAGTCTTCCTCTTTTTTACTGACATTTTACTTTACCAAACATGATGTCCTATTTCAAGAACTGGATCCTCCTGATAACATATCTGAAGTATGTGAGATGAAGTCTTGGACCCTCCCTTCTAAGAAACATTCTGGTTATACCACTTGTAAGAAAGATTTGTTTTTTCTTGTGACAGTCTATGGTATATTTAATATTCTTCATTAAAAGCATAATTCAAATGCATCAGTTCTTCTTTGGTTTTTCTTATTTATTGTCCAGCTTTCCTATGCCTATAAGGCAATTGAAAATATCATGGCTTAAGTCAGGCGCAACTTAGTCCTCAAAGTGACAACTTTGCTTTTGAACACTATAAAGAAGTTTGCAGCAAATTTCCCCAATGTAATATGTTGTTTGATATCTTGACTGCTGTTTCCATGGGCATTGATTGTGGATCCAAGTAAAATGAAATCCTTGACAACTTCAATCCTTTCTCTGTTTATTATGATGTTGCTTATTGGTCTAGTTGTGAGGATTTTTGCTTTCTTTATGTTGCGGTGTAATCCATACCGAAGGCTGTGGTTATTGATCTTCATCTGCAAGTGCTTTAAGTCCTCTTCACTTTCAGCAAGCAAGGTTGTGTCATCTGCATATTGCAGGTTGTTAATGAGTCTTCCTCCAATCCTGATGCCACGTTCTTTTTCATACAGTCCAGCTTCCAGGATTATTTGCTCATCATACAGATTGAATAGATATGGTGAAAATATACAACGCTGACACACATCTTTTCTGACCTTAAACCATGCAGTATCACTTTGTTCTGTTCGAACGACTGCCTGTTAGTCTATGTACAGGTTCCACATAAGCACAATTAAGTGTTCTGGAATTTCCATTCTTCGAAATGTTATCTATAGTTTTGTTATGATCTACACAGTCACACACCTTTGCATAGTCAAACACCTTTGCATAGTCAAACACCTTTGCATAGTCAATCAAACACAAATAAACATCTTTCTGGTATTATCTGCTTTCAGCCATGATCCATCTAACATCAGCAATAATATCCCTCATTCTACATCCTTTTCTGAATGCTGCTTGAATTCCTTGCAGTTTCCTGTAAATGTATTGCTACAACAGTTTTTGAATTATCTTCAGCACAATTTTACTTTCATGCGGTATTAATGATACTGTTCAATAATTTCTTTGGAATGGGCACAAATATGGATATCTTCCAGTTAGTTGGTGTCATGGTGCGAATTATGTCCCCCAAAAAATGTGTGCATCAATTTGGCTGGGCCATGATTCCCAGAATGATGTGGTTGGCCTCCATTTTGTGATTATAATTTTATGTTAAAGAGGATTAGGGTAGGACTGTCACACCACCTTTACCAAGGTCACATCCCTGATCCAGTGTAAAGGGAGTTTCCCTGGGTGGCCTGCACCACCTTTTGTCTCTCAAGAGATAAAAGGAAAGGGAAGCAAGCAGAGAATTGGGGACCTCATACCATCAAAAAAGCAGTGCTGGGAGCAGAGCGTGTCCTTTGGACTGGGGTCTCTGCACAGAGAAGCTGCTAGTCCAGGGGAACACTGAAGAGAAGAAGGCCGACAGAGAGAAAAAGCCTTCCACTGGAGCTGACGCCCTGAATTTGGACGTTTAGCCTACTTCGACTGTGAGGAAATAAAACTTCTCTTCGTTAGAACCATTCACTTGTGGTATTTCTGTTATGGCAGCACTAGATGATTAAGACAGTTGGCCAAGTAGCTGTTTTCCAAATTCCTTGGCATAAACAAAGGAGCACTTCCAGCATCGTACCCCTTTATTGAAACTTTTCATATAACATCTGTCAATTTTTTGTACTGTGGTGCCTTGCATGTTACTGTGATGCTGGATGCTACGTAAGGTGCACATGACCCAAGCCATAGTATTTTCAATCATCTCATACGCATGTGAAAGCTGGACAATGAGTAAGCAAGACCTAAGAAAAATTGATGCCTTTGAATTAAGGTGCTGGTGAAAAACACTGACTATACCATGGACTGCCAGAAGAACGAACAAGTCTGTCTTGGAAGAAATACAGCCAGACTGCTCCTTGGAAGTGAGGTTGATGAGACTTCATCTCACATACTTTGGACATATTATCAGGAAGTACCAATCTCTGTAGAAGGACATCATGCTTGGTAAGGTAGAAGGTCAGCAAAAAGAGGAAGACCGTTGATGAGATGGATTGACATAGTTGCTACAACAAAGGGATCAAACATAGCAATGATTGTGAGGACAGTGCAGGACTGGGCAGTGTTTCATTCTGTTGTACATATGGTCATTATGTGTCGGAACCAACTGGATGGCACATAACAACAACAACAACATGCCACCAGTACTTCAAATACTTACAGAGTTACCCATGAGGTCAGTTTTCAACAGAGCTTCCAGACTAGGACAGACTAGGAAGATGTACCTGGAAATCTACTTCTGAAAAAAATTAGGCAGCAAAAACCTTATGGATAGTGGTGAAACATCATCCAATATAGTGCTGGAAGATGAGCCCCTCAGGAGGGAAGTCACTCCAAACAGGACTAGGGAAGAGCTGCCTCCTCAAAGTAGAGTTGACCTTAGTGATGTGTACAGAGTAAAGCTTTCAGGAACTTCATTTGCTAATGTGGCACAACTCAAAATAAGAAGAAACTGCTGCAAACACAAATTAGTAATCATAATGTGGAATGTAGGTGTCTTAGTCATCTAGTGCTGCTGTAACAGAAATACCACAAGTGGATGGCTTTAACAAAGAGAAGTTTATTTTCCTTACAGTAAAGTAGGCTAAAAGTCCAAATTCAGGGCGTCTGCTCCAGGGGAAGGCTTTTTCTCTTTGTTGGCCTTCTCGTCAATGTTCCCCCGGAAAAGGAACTTCTTTGCACAGGGACCCCGGTCCAAAGGACACGCCCTGCTCCCGGCACTGCTTTCTCGATGGTATGAGGTCCCCCTGTCTCTCTTCTCACTTTTCTCTTTCCTTTTATCTCTTGCAAGGTAAAAGGTGGTGCAGGCCACACCCTAGGGAAACTCCCTTTACATTGGATCAGGGATGTGACCTGGGTAAAGGTGGTGTTACAATCCCACCCTAATCCTCTTTAACATAAAATTACAATCACAAAATGGAGGCCAACACACAATTCTGGGAATCATGACCCAGTCAAATTGATACACACATTTTTTGGGGGACATAATTCAAACCATGACAGTAGGAAATAGGAATCAAGGAAAATTGATAGTTGTCAAAAATGACATGGAATGCTTGAAGATCGATATCCTAAGCATTAGTGAGCTGAAAGGGACTACTACTGGCCATTTTACATCAGACATATACTAGTTGTCATTAAGTCAATTGTAACTCATGCATGTGGCTATAGATAGAGATTTACAGTTATTAATCTATTATATAAAAAATTTGTGAAAGTTCCTAAAAATGAATTCTTTCTCAATTAGAAATGATTCATTTTCAAAGTGTATTTCTGAATAGCTTAATAAAAAATAAAAAATTTCATTATTTTTTACCTAAACTTATCAAAAGTAAAAGCAGTATATATATGTAGATATTCAGCTTTTCCCCAGAGACACTATTTTGCTCTCTCTCTGGCCTTCACTTTATGTTTTATAATCCAAGGACAATACAAGTATTTAAATCAATAAGAAGTTATGTTGTTGTTAGATGCCATCGAGTCGATTCCAACTCATAGTGACTCTATAGGACAGAGTATAACTGCCCCATATGGTTTCCAAGGGGCATCTGGTGGATTTGAACAAAATACAGATTGAAAGAATGAACTCATTTTCATTTATTAGTTGTTCTATGCCAAACTATGTTCTAGATGTTCTTTCATTAAATTAAGTGTACTTCATTGCTATTAATTCTCATTATATATACATATAGGGGCCAGCATTATGACTACTTCCTAGGAAATAACAAATGTGTTAACAGTTAAGATACAGAGAGGAAAATGACAGTACAAGTGTGTTGGGCAGGAATCATCCCACCTCATCCAATCCTCAAAAGAAAAAAAAAATCACCTATTAAAATTTTAATAAAAGTTTAGACATTTTAATAATTCTAAGTGTCTCATTTTATAGCATCAAAAAAAAAAAGAAAGAAAAAACAAAAAACAAATACACTCAATTTTTTTCACTAACTAGAGAACTTAGTTTTGATATTCAGTCCTGTAACTGCTTGGTTTAATGAGACAGAGGGAGACAATTTCCTGTTTGGTTGGGGAGAAGGGCCATTCTGAACCTGGCTTACTAATTTTTCACTCCCCATTTTTTCCCGATTTGTCCAGGAATTATAAATTATCTTTATTCAACTTCTAATTCATTTTACAATAATTTCTGCCTAAAATATTATCACTTTCCTGTCAGATTACTTGCAGAACCATTCACAGTTTCTTACTTCAGACATTATCTACTGACTTGGAAAAAAAAATTACTATCCTCATATGTTAGTTATTAGTGAAAATGAGTAAATATGAAGTGTGGCATCTTTTCTTTTTAAACCTTATGTAAAGGAATATCTTTTAAAGGCAGAAAAGTTGGATATGGTAGTAATAGTAGTCTAAGGTCTTTAAATGTTAAAGAAGTTATGTCTTATAGATAATCACATCAATTTCTCATTTAGTCACGTAGTCACAGTAGTTACAATTTGTGAAATATGCTACACTTTTTGTCTACTCTGTACTGTTTCTCATATTGGCCACTGCCAAGAAATTCATTTTGTTCCTTCGTTATTTAACAACTTTCAACTGGAAACTGTTCTATTCCTTCAAGTGCATGTTATGGCACTGGCTTCAACCTGGCTTTTTTTCAGAATAATTTGACGATTTTTTTTTTAAAGTATTGATTTCAAGGTCACAGATCAATTGAATCACAGTCACCTGGAGTGAAATCCAGCATCAGTATTGGTATTTTGAAGTTCAGCAGGTAACTTTAATGTGCAGACATGATTTTGGAGCACGGGACTAGTGACTTCACCTCTGAGATCCCATAACCCTTAGAAGACTCTTAGAAGTTGTGCTGGAAAGTTGTGATACCCCAAGAGTTGCCTCTTATTCTTTTCAGGGGAAAAACAAACAAACCAACAAAAATACTCCACATAGAGTCCTGCCAAAATTCTATGATTATCTTCATGGGAAGAAATGATAATCAAAAGATGTTAATTGTTTGGAATTTCTTTCTAAAACAGATTCAAGTAGTCTACTTCCATCTCAGATTAAATATTGAACCTAAAATTTATGTTCAAATATTTATTTGTTTCAAAAACAAATAATCAGGGTTGAATAGTGTATTTTTAAGCAAATAACACGGGCTTTCTATGTTGGTTAACCAACTGCTCCTTCTTCGTAGGAGGTATTTTTGTAAACTCACTGTGCTAATTTTTTTTACAGCAACATGGAAAAAAAAAATGGCACAGCGGTACTTAAGAAAATACCTCCAGGTAGAGGGAGCAGTTGGCAAGCAAATGGAGAAGGCATGTGTTATTTGAGTAAAAATACAGTAATCTGAAATAAAACTGAAAAATATTCTAGAGCATCATGTTTCTGACACAAGAACTACCACATCTTTCCAAATGTCATCTCTGTGGCTTTTGTTTTCCCTCCTTTCTCCTAAGAAATACAGATGTGCTTTTATTCAGCCATCTATTGTCCCTAAACTTCATCTCTTTTCTTGATTCACAGAAACATTGATAAGGGAGACTCTGTCCATTTTGACAAAATAGACAATGCTATGAAAGACAGCAAAGAAGAAAGGTTAAGATACAGCTGTCTGCTGCCCGACCACCCCACAGGTGGTTTCCTAAACAGTAGCCTCCCAACTGGATTCACCTTGATATATATGCACATTCATGCACAATTTTTATGAAATTTAAGAATATCTTTTACTTCAGCATTTAGCTTTCAAACAACTATCTGTTATACTCTACATATGTCATATTAGTTGGTAAGGGGTTTGAGGAGAACAGGTGGATGTCTGTGCAGGAGTAGTAGATAACTATTGCTTTAATCCAAACATTTTTTCTTCTAACTATCACAATGGCTAGAACATTTCTAAATCTATTTGCTTAAGAAACAGGTTTTTTTTTTTCATCAAAGAAAGCTGTAAATAACAATTTATTACAACAAACACACACACATACACACAGATGCTAATGATGGAATGTTTGATTTAAGTCATGAGTAAAGGTTAGTGGCTTGGAGCTAATAGAATTCTCCCGGGTACCATGCAATTGAAGTGATCTTCACTTACCATGTTCAAAATTTGAAATTACAATCATATATATCCATTATTTAAATGATTGTGAAGTGTTGTAATTCATTTATTAAAATACTAACTAATGGATACTTCAAATATATATGATAGCTACACCCGTAAACCTTTTGCCATCAAGTCAATTCTAACTCACAGTGACTCTATAAGACAGAGTAGAACTAACTCATAGGGTTCCCAAGGAACGGCTGGTGAATTCAAACTGCCGACCTTTTGGATAGCAGCCAAACGCTTAACCACTGCACCACCAGTACACATGCAGCCATAATTTATTCAATTTTAAAATATTTTTAAGTAACTACTACTTTGCTACAATTATTCTTGACACCAGATTATATCTTGAACAGAAGCTGGAAGAGATAATGAAGGATCACACTCTAGAGTGGACACAGAGAGCATGGTCCTGCAGACACGCCAGATTTGGACAATAAATTTCTGTTTTTGTACCTACCAGTAGGTAGTACTTTGTTATGGCTGCCCTAGGAAACTAATACAAAAGGACATAATTAGAAGTTAGTGTTCCATGTAAGAAAAGGTAAGAAATGTGGTCAGATCACAAAATTCTCATGTGTCAATTAACATGAGCTGGGTTATGATAAAGTTAAAAGAAAAACAGTCACCAACATTCACTGACTCAATCTAATAATTTCTTTATTGTTCAGTGTACATATTCAATGGAGTTCATTAGACAGTGCACATAGGCACCTGCACTTCATTGTCCCTCAGAGACCCAGCCTCAGAAACACATTCTTACCATATTATTCTGCTATCACCATGACAGGTAAAAGGAATTTGAATTGCATCCTGGTTCTTAAAGCTTCCACATAATTAATTCATGTTAGTTATACTCACAGTTCTTTGATAAAAGCAAGTTGCATAGCAATCACTAACTTCAAACTGGATTGGGTATTACCTAATTATTTTTCCTTACGGAAGAGGACTAGAATATTTTTGGACAATACTAATGACTATTACACATTGTATGCCATATTTGGAAACCCTGGTAGTGGTTAAGAGCTACGGCTGCTAACCAAAAGGTTGGCAGTTCAAATTCACCAGGAGCTTCTTGGAAACTATATGGGACAGTTCTACTATGTTCTATTGGGTCGCTATGAGTTGGAATTGACTTGACAGCAACAGGGTTTTTTTATGCCATATTTAGGAGTTTGTACTTAATCCTGAAGGCAATAGAAAGACATAAAAGATTGGGTTAAATAGTGTATCTTTTGATTAGTATTTTGTTTTAGAAAGATCACCTGGTAATGTATGGAGAATATATATAAGAAGATTACTGGAGACTGGAAGACAGGCTATAAGGATATTGCCATATTTAATTGAGAGATGATACTGGACTATTCCAAGGATGTGAAAGTGGGAATATAGAGACATAGGTAGAATTGAGAAATATTAAAGACATGCAAGAACTTCAGGAGTGATTAGATTTAGGAAGTAGGGGCAGTGATTAGGACAAAGAGGTCTCAGGTTAATTCCCAGGTTATAAGACTCATCTCTGAGAAATATATAGCTGATTTTTAGGTAATGATAAGCAGATGAGTCTTGATAATGTTACATGTTAGGTATTGTGTAATATTTACTAGTATACGTCAACATTGAAATTACAATCTCAGAAGAGAGATTGAGTTGGAGATATAGCCCAGGAGCCCTCAGCATACAACTGGGCCATGAATCTGAATGTGCAGCTGCATCAACCTAATTATAGTTTGCGGATTTAGATGATAAGAGCATAATTGGGACAAGAATGGGGCTCTGAGTGACACCAACATTTATTATAAGAGTGGAAAAATCAGTCTTCCGTAAGAGAAAGAAAGGAAGCATCCAGAAATGTACAGTGAAATAAGCAAATAGTAAGATCACAATACTCAAAAAAAGACTGATCAGCAATCACAAATGACCCAGGGAGATGAATTTAGGTAAGAATTTATGTGTCTATTGAAACTGAATGGAAGGTTTGTATGCATCATCTGAAGAACAGAAACAAAATTTCAAAGGTCTGAGTAAATGTGATATGAGCCAGTGGAAACCTTGACAATGAGCAGCTACTTGGAGTAACACATTTATGCAAAAACAAAATCAATATTATACATAATGTGGTAAATTAAAAAAAAAAATCATTGCCATCAGGTAGATTCTGAGATTCCAACTTATAGCAACCTCATGTGTTGCAGAGTAGAACTGAGCTCCATAGGGTTTTCTTAGCTATAATCCTTGCAAAAGCAGATCTCCAGGGCTTTCCTCCATGATGCCGCTCAGTGGGTTTGCACTGCCAACCTTTAGATTAGTAGATGAGCGTAAACCATTTGCACCACCCAGAGACTTTACATAATGTGACAGAATAACATTATTTTTGGATAATCTGAATGTTAAAGTAGAAAATTTAGGAGAAGCAACTACACAATGTATTAGAAATGAAAAGTGAATTAAGTAAGTGGTTGGTTTTATAATGATTTAAAATAATTTAATTTTTTTCTGAGAGGAATACTTGCAAATATATGTCAAGCCACGTCCATTAAAGCAGCACTCAGTATATCAGATGACATATTGCATTGGGCAAATCTGTGGGAAAAGACTTCTTGAAAATTTAAAAAAGAAAAGATGTAACTTTGATGACTAAGGTGTGTCTGCCACAAGCCATGGTCTTTTCAATGGCCTCATAAGCATGCAAAAGCTGGATAGTGAAAAAGGAAGACAGAAGAATAGTTGATGCTTTCGAACCATGGTGTTGGCAAAGAATATTGAATATACTGTGGGCTTCCAGAAGAACCAACAAATCAATCTTAGAAGAAACACAACTAGAATGTCCCTTACAAGTGAGAATGGTGAGACTTTGGCTCCCATACTTTGAACACGTCACCAGGAAAGATCAATCTGTAGAAAAAGACATCATGTTTGGTAAAGTAGAGGACCAATGAAAATGAGGGAAACCCTCGGTGAGATAGATTGACACAGCAACTGCAACAATGGACTCAAATGTATTAATGGTCATGAGCAGGACCATGCAGCATTTCATTCTACTATATTTAAGGTTGCCATGAGTTGGAGAAAAGGTATAAGAAATAAGTATAACATCCCAGGAATTTTTAGGCTTTTAAATTTCTACAAATTGTGTAGAAATAGAGATTAAATATATATATTTTTGAGTACCAAGGCTTGATATTGGCCAATAGTAAATCAAGCCTGGGAGCATTCAAGGATGTTTTAATTTTCTCTTTGCACCCTTCTATTTATTTATCCTTAATTAAATAACAACATAACAAAAATATATACAAAATAAATCTTACAAAATAATTGAAAACAACCCAATAAGATATTGGACAAAAGACAAGCATAGAAAGAAATATAAATGGAAATTAAACATATAAAAAAGTTGCTCTGTTAATGTAAATCTATTGTTATATATATAAACTTTATACTGTATGAGGCAGCATATTTTCAAATAAGATTCATGTATGAGGTCGGTGTTCTTCAGAGAAACAGAACAATAGAAGAAGGATGTATATACACATAGAGAGAGAGGAGGTCAACAGTGCAATGAAGTTAAGGATAATGGTTGAAATGATAGATCATAAGGAGAGAAAAAGTAGGTTTCCCTAAGGTAAAAGTGTAGGTATTGTGGAAATAACCTAGTAAGCGGGTGTGAAGCATTTGGATTTATTTAGACTTATTTACATGTATTTAGATTTTTTTCAGTGGTGCAACAGTTTCTGGGGAGACCAAAGCCTGTGTTGCCATCATACTTTTGGTGGCTAAAGTGAAGCTGAGGCAAACTGATGAGGTAAATAAACCAATGTGAACCTGGATTAAGTCATTTAAAATGGTTGAGTTGTGAGACTCATAGAGGAGAGACAGATTGTTAAATGTCAACTCTCAAAACTCTCAGTAAATGAGGCAGAGTGACTGGGAATCTAAAATTACAGTTGTTATTAGATGCCATCGAGTATGTTCCAACTTACAGCCACCCTATGTACAAAAGAACAAAACACTGCCTGGTCCTATGCCATCTTCACAATTATTATACTTGAGTCTATTGTTGCAGGCACTGTGTCAATCCATCTTGTTGAAGGTCTTCCTCTTTTTATGTGAGACTAAGTCTTGCCATCCTTGCTTCTAAGAAACGATCTGGTTGTACTTCTTCCAAGACAGATATGTTTGCTTTTTGGCAGTCCATTCAATGTTTTTGCCGACACCATAGTCAGGCATATCTTAGTCTTCAAGGTGACATCTTTGCTTTTTAACATTTTAAAGAGGTCTTTTAATTTTTTTATTGTGATTATAATTTTCCTAATGTCTAATAATCTTGAGAATCTTTTTTTTTTTAAATTGGACTTTAGATGAAAGTTTACAGAACAAACTAGTTTCTCATTAAACAGTATATATACTGTTTTATGACATTGGTTAACAACCCCATGACATGTCAGTATGCTCCCTTCTCGACCTTGGGTTCCCTGTTACCAACTTTCCTGTCCCCTCCTGCCTTCTAGTCCCTGCTCCTGGGCTGGTGTGCCCCTTTAGCCTCGCTTTGTTCTATGGGTCTGTCTAATCTTTGGCTAAAAGGTGAACCTCCAGAGTGACTTCATTACTAAGCTAAAATGGTGTCCAGGGGCCATACTCTCAGGGTTTCTTCAGTCTCTGTCAGGCCAATAAGTCTTGTCTTTTTTTGTGAGTTAGAATTTTGCTCTACATTTTTCCCCAGCTCTGTCCAGGACCCTCTATTGTGATCCCTGTCAGAGCAGTCAGTTGTGGTAGCCCAGCACCATCTAGTTGTACTGGACTCAGTCTGGTGGAGGCTATAGTAGTTGTGGCTTATTAGTCCTTTGGACTAATCTTTCCCTCGTGTCTTTAGTTTTCTTCATTTTGTCTTGCTCTTGAAGGGGTGAGACCAGTGGAGTATCTCAGAAGGCCGCTCACAGGCTTTTAAGACCCCAGACACTACTCACCAAGGTAGAATGTAGAACACTTACTTTATAAACTATGTTATGCCAATTGAGCTATGTTCCCTGAGACCACGGTCCCCACAGACCTCAGCCCAGTAACTAAGTGCCTAAGGGATTTTGGATTTGTCCATGGAGCTTCCATGCCTTATCCTGAACAAGTTGTTCTAGCTTCCCCAGTATTGTGTACTGTCTTATCCTTCACCAAAGTTACCACTTACCTATTGTCTATTTAGTGTTTTTCTACCTCCACCCCTCCCCTCACTTACAACCATCAAAGATTGTTTCTTTTTTTGTGTATAAAGCTTTTCATGAGTTTTTATAGTAGTAGTCTCATACAGTATTTGTCCTTTTCTGATTGACTTATTTCACTCAGTATAATGCCCTCCAGATTCATCCACGTGGTGAGATGCTTCGCAGATTCATCACTGTTCTTTATCCTTGCATAGTATTCTATTGTGTGTATATACCATCATTAGTTTATCCATTCATCTGCTGATGGGCATCTAGGTTGTTTCCATGTTTTTGCTATTGTGAACAATCTGCAATGAACATGGTGTGCATATGTCTATTTGTGTGTTGGCTTTTGTTTCTCTAGGATATATTCCTGGGAGTGGGATTGCTGAATCATATGGTATTTCTATTTCTAGCTCTCTAAGGAAGTGCCATATCGTTTTTCAAAATGGTCCTACCATTTTGCATTCCCACCAGCAGTGGAAAATAGTTGCAATCTCCCTGCAGCCTCTCCAACATTTGTTATTTTCTGTTTTTTTGATTCGTGCCAGTAATGCCGGGGTGAAATGGTATCTCATTGTTAAAAAAGTCTTTTGCAGCAGATTTTCCCAACGCAATGCATTGTTTGGTTTCTTGACTGCTGTTTCCATGGGTGTTGATTGTGGATCTAAGTAAAATGAAATCCTTGACAACTTCGATCTTTTCTCCATTTACCATGATGTTGTTTATTGGTCCAGTTGTAAGGATTTTTGTTTTCTTTATGTTGAGGTGTAACCCTTACTGAAGTCTGTAGTCTTTGATCTTCTTCAGTAAGTGCTTCAAGTCCTCTTCACATTCAACAAGCAAGGTTGTGTCCTCTGCATAACACAAGTTGTTGATGAGTCTTTCTCCAGTCTTGATGCTCCATTCTTCTTCATATAGACAGCTTCTCAGATTATTTGTTCAGCATACAGATTGAATAAGCATGGTGAAAGGATACAACTCAGACAACTTTCCTGACTTTAAACCACGCGATACTTCCTTGTTCTTTTCCAACGACTGCCTCTTCATCTATCTCCAGATTCCTTGTGAGCATAATTAAGTGTTCTGGAATTCCCACTCTTCACAATGTTATCCATATTTTTTTTCAAAATTACAGAGAAGAAAGGAATGTGTAGTTTATATTTTTCTCCAGCTAATTTACAGATCAGGAGGACTTTGTAGACTAGCTTGTAAAACTAATCTCATGCACAGTAATACTTTTAAGAGGGATATTTGTGTTGAGTCTTAAACTGATTGAGGAGCATACTTCTGAACAGAACTCATTTGTTTCTGAAGTTTAAATTTGTTTCAATAAATATTTTTCATTTGTGTCCTTAACCTTTACTTTACTTTGTGGACCTGAAAGATTTATTATTTTGTTCATATAATTTACTTCTGGGTAAGGTCCAAGGAATGAGTAAAACTTTGTAACTTTAGGTAAAGAGTTATAATTTTTGTTTCTCTTTTACTTTTTTTTTTCCTCTTCTTTTTTTTAATTACAGCCTATTTTTTTGTGTGGCAGATGTTGCATCTTTCTTCATTCAATGGCAGTATGATCCAAGTTATTTATTACTCTGGTTTCCTACATTATTTATTATAATTTGGTTAACTGAAATTAAACAAATGATAGTAAAATACGTAGGATGAGTTGCTTTACAGTCCATTTATTTTTATGTCAGGTATAAATAATCACATAAATGTTAAGGGTCTACTAATGACTGAAATATTATTATTAGAAAGAATATAATCAGGAGAAAAATATAAACAAATAAGTTTTCCTTTAAATGGAACATGCCAGGTTTTTGAAAATTATCATGACAAACAAGTCAATGAGAATACATTCAATGTGATAACCCAAACATATACAAGAAGATATGGATACTTCTTCCACTACATTGTATTATATATATTCTTTTCATCTGTCTTGTTAAATGTTGTTTTTATGGAAATTCTAGACAGAAAAATAAGTTTTACCAACTATATTCACTACGGTAGAGCCAAAACAGTTTTAACAAGAATAGAAACAAACAAAAAAATGCCATCAAGTTGATTCCAACTCATAGCTACCCTATAGGATAGGGTATAGCTGCCCTGTAGTGTTTTCAAAGAGCAGCTGGTGGATTCGAACTGCCGATGTTTCTTGGTTAGCAGCTGTAACTCTTAACCACTAGAACACTAGGGCTCCTTAACAATAATAACGAAAAACAAACAAACAAACGAACTGTCTTAGTCATCTAGTGCTGCTATAACAGAAATACCACAAGTGGACGGCTTTAACAAAGAGAAATTTATTTTCTCACAGTCTAGTAGGCTAGAAGTCCAAATTCAGGGTGTCAGCTTCAGGGGAAGGCTTTCTCGTTCTGTCCTTGGTCATCTGTCTTCCCTTGGTCTGAGAGCATCTCAGCACAGGAACCTCAGGTCCAAAGGACGCGCTTTGCTCCTGGCACTGCTTTCTTGGTGGTATGAAGTCTCCCACTCTCTGCTTGCTTCCCTTTCATCTCTTGTAAGATAAAAGGTGGTGCAGGCCACACCACAGGGAAACTCCCTTTACATTGGCTCAGGGATGTGACCTTAGAAAGGGTGTTACAATCCCACCCTAATCTTCTTTAACAAGGAAAAGTTACAAGTTAACAAGAAAGTTACAATCACAAAATGGAGGACAACCACACAATACTGGGAATCATGGCCCAGTCAAATTGATACACACATTTTTGGGGGGACAAAATTCGATCCATGACACAAACTCATCACCGTTGAGTGGATTCTGACTCAGAGTGACCCTATAGGACAGGGTAGGGATGCCATATAGGGCTTACAAGGAGCGGCTGCTGGATTCTGACTCATAGTGACCATATAGGACAGAGTAGGAATGCTGTATAGGGTTTCCAAGGAGCAGCTGCTGGATTTGAACTACCAACCTTTTGGTTAGCAGCCAAACACTTAACCGCTTCACCACCAGGGCTCCTTAAGGAGAATAAAAAAAAAAAAAATCCATTCCGACTCATAGGGACCGTATAGAAAACAGCCACATAAATGAAACAAGGGTTTACTTTTTAACTTTTCTTATTTCATTTTTTCTCTTCCCATTGTCCTCTAGTGGGGCTGGGAGTTCAAGCCAGATGCATAGTACAATTTAGCTCTACTATGTCATTCAGAGACGAAGGTCTTGCCACCATACCTAGGCAGCATCCTTGTCTGCATGTTTGAAGCTAGGTTATATCCCAGTTATGGTACACAGACAAGGAGGGCAGGTGATTTCATTTTATGCAAATAATGAAGTAGAAAATTTTCCTTTCATTCATATCCGCCCCCCGCCCCCGCCACGAAAGCCCACTGCCATTGAGTCGATTCTGACTCAGAGTGCCCATTTAGGACAGAGCAGAACTGGCCCATATGGTTCCCAAGGCTA
>NW_004444255.1:1020955-1026957 GCF_000243295.1 Trichechus manatus latirostris
TTCTCTGTCAGTTTTCTCTCTCCATTTGGTGATTGGCTGAGTTCTTTATCTCTTCATCTGATGTTTTAGGGTTTCAGGATTGCTGTTTTCTCTGTCAAGCTTAGTTTTTCAGATCCTTGCTGTGGAGGGATGGCATGGTGCTTCTGCTTAGAGCACCATTTTGCCGAAGTCCCAGCTCATTTGATTTCTTGACTGCTGCTTCCATAGGCATTGATAGTTGATCAAAGTAAAATAAAATCCTGGACAGCTTCAATCTTTTCTTCATTTATCATGGATGAAACAAAACAAAACGAAACAAAAAAACCTGTGTTGCGGAGTCAATTCCAACTCAGAGCAACCCTATAGGACAGAGTAGAGTAGTATAGGGGTTTCCAAAGAGGGGCTGGTGAATTCAAACTGCTGACGTTTTGGTTAACAGCCATTGCTCTTAACCACTGCACCACCAGGGCTCCTTATCATGGATAGTCCTACCTAAAAATGAATCTGAGACATGTAGTTTCTGATAGATTATCATGTCCCCAGCAAAACAACCAAAAATATTAATACTATGGAAGGAAGGAAGAAAAACAGGATTTGGAAGACACCTAACAGTTTGCTATACCATGATCTTAAGTACGGAACATTTGTAAGACTCAATCATATGGAGCACACATATTTGTGTATTTTGGCTAGGAACTCATCAATCGTGTTTCTCTTTATTATATATTTCACCACCTTAGGTACAAGTGGAAGTCAAGTAATACTTACTCATATAATAATAATAAGTTCCTAGTTTCTATCTCACCTGTATCTTCTGCTGTCTGTCTCTACTCTCTCCTAGATTTCTCACTTTTGGGAGCATATCTAAACTATTTGATTGTTAATTTCCATATGTGAAAAATTAAGTTAATAAAAACAAAGTCATAAAATTATTGTGTAACTCAAATGAGAGGAAGTGTGTAAAGCATCTGAATATTTTAAAAAATAGTACTCGTTTTTTGATTCATTTACTCTCATTAGCAAAATAAGTCTTATATAATGTTAAATGCATCCCAGAAACTTGTAGGCCTTTAAATTCCTACAAATTGGGTGTAAATATAGGGTTTTGAGTGAGTGTGTGTGCATGTGTGTGTATGAAGGCTAGATAGTGTCCAATAGTGAATCACGCCTGAGAGAATTCAAGAATGTTCTAATTTTCTCTTTGCATTCATCTAATTTTTTATCCTGAATTAATTAATTAAGTGGAGTTCACAAATGTCTTGAATGTATCACTTTACTTTGGTGAAAAGGAAATTAGAAATAGAATATAAATCAGTATGAATATGTTTTCTCAATATGGCAAAAAAAAATAAAAGTACTCCAAACACAATACCCATGCTCAAAGAAAAATCTTTGGCTCTAAACCAAAAGACTGATACACAAATGCTTAATTAAAAATGCATAAGGAATACATACATTCGTCTTTTAATTTTATGTTTATTTTACCTAAAGTAAAATTTGCTTTTTTGTGTATAGTTATATAAATTTTAAAACACAAATAGATTCGTATTTTCACCACTGTTACATCACTCCAAAAACCTCTCTCATAGTATCTCTTTGCACTGATAACCTACTTCAGTTCTTAATTTCTGGTAGCCACTGATTTATTACCCAATACTATAGTGTTTTCTTTTTAAGAATGTTATATAAAAATAAGCACGCAGTATATAACCTTTTGAGACAGGCTTCTTTCACTCAACATCATTCCACTGAGATGCATCATTCCATGCATTAATAGTTTGTCCCTTTATATTGCTGAGAAGCATTCCATTGTATGGTTGTACCACAGTGTGTATTCATTAGACCTGTGGGACATTTTTACTATTTCCATTTTGGGGCTATTATAAATACAGCCGCTATAAACATTTTTATACAGGTTTGTGTGTGAATGTAATTTTCTATTTCTCTACAGTAAATACCTAAGAAGGGGATTTCTGGGTGATACAATAAATGTATGTGTAGCTTTATACAAAACTGTGAAACTATGTTCCAGAGTGACTGTGCTATTTTGCATTCCCACCAGTGAAGTAATAGTCTCAACTCTTCTATATACTCAAAAGTACTTTATATTACACTTATTTTTCGAAGTCATTCTAATAGGTGTGTAATTATATTCCATCTTGGTCTTAATTTATCTTCTTCTAATAGCTAATGTTGTTTATTATATTTTCCTGTGATTATTTTCCATTTGTATATCAAATTTGTATTTGGTATTTGGTGTAGTGTCCAGTCAAGTCTTTTGCCTATTTTTATTTAATTGTTCATTTTTACTTTATTGTTCATTTTTACTGTTCAGTTTTGAGAGTCCCTCATGAGTCTAGATAAAAGTCCTTTGTTAGATATATGAGTGTAAATGTTTTCTCCCTGTATGTACCTTGTCTTTTCCTTCTCTCAGTAGTTTCTTTTCACAGAACATGTGCTTTTAATTTTGATGAAGTCCAATTAATTATGTGTTTTTTGTTTTATGGCTTATGTTTTTGATGCCATGTCTAAAATTGTATGCTAGTCACTGAGCACAAAGATTTTCACCTAAGTTTTCTACTGAAAGTTTTAGAATTTTACATCTATGACCATTTTGAATTATTTTTGTAAAATGTGAATTTTAAGTAGAAATTTATTTATCTTGTATCATTTCCTTTCTTTAGAAATTATTCAGAGCTGGTCTGTTGCAAAAAAATGTATATATATACTTCTTTTTGATACTGTTCATCTGAGAATATCCTTACTTCACCTTTATTCCAGAAGGGTATTTTACTAGATGTAGAATTTTAGGTTGAGAGTTTTTTTTTCTCCTGGCAATTTAAAAATATTTTTTCACTTTGAGTTTTTCGATAAGTTGTTGTTGTGTGTCTTGGGGTTGATTCCGACTCATAGGGACCCTAGAACAGAGTAGAACTGTCCCATTGGGTTCCCTAGGCTGTAATCTTTACTGAAGCAGATCACCAGGTCTTTTCTCCAGATAGTGGCTAGTGGGTCCCCATCTCTGACCTTTTGGTTAGCAACTGAGCCATTAATAATTGCATCACCAGGGCTTCTATTCCATAAGTAATACATTATTTTCCTTTTGTTGCTTTCAAGATATTGCCTTTGTCTTTAGTTTTCAACAGGTTAAATATGATATATCTGGGTACAGATTTATCCTATTTAAGTTTGCTGAGCTATTCGAATCTGTAAATGTATGTCTTTTGTCTAATTTGGAAAGCTGTTAGCCATTATTTTTTTTTTCTTTTTTTTAATTCTTTCCAGTACACACTATTTTTCCTTTCCTTCTGGGACTCCAGTGGCATTAGTTTTAAATTTATTATTATTATTTATTATTATCTGTATCATTATTTCCCCATGTCCCTGATACTCTGTTCATTGTCATTTATTTATTTTTTTCCGTGTTGCTAAGATTGGATATTTTCAACTTTTCCTCATTAAAATCACTAACCTTTTCCTCTGTCATTTCTATTCTGCAATTGGATCAATCTAATAAGATTTTTCCCATGAGGCTGTCACTTTTTCATACCGTGGTGGCTTGTGTGTTGCAGTGATGCTGCAAGCTATGCCACCAGTATTTCAAATACCAGCAGGGTAACCCATGGTGGAAAGGCTTAGCTTAACTTCCAGACTAAGACAGACTAGGAAGAAGGAGCTAGTAGTCTACTTCTGAAAAAAAAAAAAAAATTAGCCAGTTAAAACCTTATGAATAGCAGCAGAACATTGACATAGTGTCAGGTTGGAAGGCACTCAAGAGTATGACGGGAAGAGCTGCCTCCTCAAATTAGAATAGACCTTAATGAAGT
Organism: Trichechus manatus latirostris; assembly: GCF_000243295.1. Lineage (NCBI taxonomy): Eukaryota > Metazoa > Chordata > Mammalia > Sirenia > Trichechidae > Trichechus > Trichechus manatus. Next base: position 1,024,762 of record NW_004444255.1, read on the forward strand.
GGATGGAATCAAATTTGAGGGACCTTCATCTACTGATGTGGTATGAGAAAATGAGAAGAAAAAACTGCAAACATACATTAATAAAAGGAACATGGAATGTACCAAATATGAAACTAGGAAAATTGAAAATCATAAAAAATGAAGTGGATATTGATATTCTAGGCATTAGTGAGCTGAAATGGACTGGTATTGGCCGTTTTGAATCAGACAATCATATGATCTACTATGGTGGGAATCACAGATTGAAGAGGAATGATGTTGTCCATCCTCAAAAAGAACATTTCAAGATCCATCCTGAAGTACAATGCTGTCAGTGATAGAGTAATATCCATACACCTACAAGGATGACCAGTTAATAAGATATTATTAAAATTTACACACCAACCACTAAGGCCAAAGATGAAGAAATTGAAGATTTTTACCAACTTCCACAGTCTGATATTGATCAAACATGCAATCAAGATGAATTAAGAATTACTGGTGATTGGAATGTGAATGTTGGAAATGAAGAGGGAACAATGGTTGGAAAATATGGCCTTGACTATAGAAATGATGCCAAAGATCACATCACACAATTTTGCAAGATCAATGAATTCTTAATTGCGAATACCTTTTTTCAACAACATAAACGGCAATTATACACGTGGACCTTGCTGGATGGAATATACAGAAATCAAAACAACTTCCTCTGTAGAAAGAGATGATGGAAAAGCTCAATATCAGCAGTCAGAACAAGGCCAGGGGTCAACTGTGGAACAGACCATCAATTACTCATATGCAAGTTCAAGTTGAAGCTGAAGAAAATTAGAACAAGTCTGCTAGAGCCAAAGTACCACCCTGAGTATATTCCACCTGAATTTAGAGACCACCTCAAGAATAGATTTGGTGCACTAAACTCTAATGACCAAAGACCAGACGAGTTGTGAAATGACATCAAGGACATCATACAGTAAGAAACCAAGAGGTCATTAAAGACAGGAAAGAAAGAAAAGACCAAAAGTGCTGTCAGAAGAGTCTCTGAAGCTTGCTCTTCAAAATAGAATAGCTAACGCTAAAGGAAAAAATGATGAAGTAAGAGAGCTGAACAGAAGATTTCAAAGGGTGGTTCAAGAAGAAAAAGGAAAGTATTATAATGACATGCGCAAAGACGTGGAGTTGGAAAACCAAAAATGAACAACACACTAGGCATTTCTCAAGTTGAAAGAACTGAAGACAAAATTCAAGTTTCAAGCTGCAATATTGAAGGATTTTACAGTGAAATTATTAAATGATGCAGGAAGAATCAAAAGAAGATGGAAGGAATACATAGTCACTGTACCAAAAGAATTGGTCAATGTTCAACCATTTCAGTAGGTAGCATGTGATCAAGAATTGATGGTACTGAAGGAAGAAGTTCAAGTTGCACTGAAGTCATTGACAAAAAAAAACAAAGCTCCAAGAATTGAGGAAACACCCACTGAGATATTTCAACAAACAGATGCAGCCCTGGAAGTGCTCACATATCTATGCCAAGAAATTTGGAGGAGAGCTACCTGGCCAACCAACTGGAAGAGATCCATACTTGTGACCATCCCCAAAAAAGGTGATCCCACAGAAGGCATAAAGTATCAAACTATATCATTAATATCACACATCTGTAAAATTTTGCTGAAGATCATTCAAAAGTGGGTGCAGCAGTACATCGACAGGTAACTGCCAGAATCCAAAGCTGGATTCAGAGGAGGACATGGAACAAGAGATATCCCTGCTGATGACAAATGCATTTTGGCTGAAAGTAGAGACTGCCAAAAAGATATTTAGCTCTATTTTATTATCTATGCAAAGGCATTCAACTGCGTGGATCACAACAAATTATGGATAACATTACAAAGAATGGGAATTCTAGAACACTTAATTGTGCTCATGAGGAACCTGTACTTAGACCAAGAGGCAGTCCTGTTAAACAGAACAGGGAAAACTGAGAGCTTTAAAATTAGGAAAGATGTGTGTCTGTGTTGTATCCTTTCACCATACTTATCCAAACTGTATCCTGAGGAAATAACCTGAGAAACTGGACTGTTTGAAGAAGAATGTGGCATTAGAATTGGAAGAAATTCATTAACTATCTGTGATATCACCACCTTGCTTGCTGAAATGAAGAGGACTTGAAGCACTTACCGATGAAGATCAAAGACTACAGCCTTCAGTATGGATTAC
>NW_004444255.1:1030746-1032446 GCF_000243295.1 Trichechus manatus latirostris
CTGTTTCCTGTAGAGAAAGCTGACATTTTTGTTATAGTAAGCAGTTGACCAGATTAAGTTCATACTGGAAGTCTGACCCTCTTTCTCTGGGTTTTAATTTAGTTTATTTTTCAAAACAGTGGTGATATTTGTATGTCTTGCATGAGTGCCATCCTATGGCAAGTATGGGCCTTTTGTGGTGTTCTGTAGTTCCAACACTTGTTTGTCACTTTGTTGTACTGTGGTGGCTTGCGTGGTGCTGTGATGCTGGAAGCTACAACACCAGTATTTCAAATACCAGTCAGGGCACCCTTGGTGGACAGGTTTCAGAGGAGCTTCCAGACTAAGACAGACTAAGAAGAAGGACCTGACCATCTACTTCAGAAAAAAAAAAAAAAGAAACCTCTAGTGAAAATGTTATGGATAGTAGTGGAACATTGTATGATACAGTGCTAGAAGATGCTCCCCTCAGGTTGGAAGGCACTGAAAATACAACTGGGAAAGAGCTGCCTCCTCAAAGTAGAATCTACCTTAATGCCTTGGTAAGATTGACACTGTGTCTGCAACAATGTACTCAAACATAGTAACAATTGTGAGGATGGAGTAGTACCTGGCATCCATTTGTTCTGTTACGCATAAGGTCTCTATAAGTCAGAATTGACTCAACAGCACAGAACAACAGTATCCTGCAGTTCAGATCTAAAGATCCATGTGTGTTGTTTAGGATCATATCCACACATAAGCAACTCAGAGGTGAGTGCAGTGATTCATAAAGAAGTTTATACCTTCACTTTCCCAAGCTCCTCCCTCTGGACAATTTCCCAGGCATGTAATAACTCTTTGGGGCTCCCCTTTCCAATTCTTTGGCCAGAAAACTTTGACTTTAGTTATCCCACTGTCATGGATTGAATTGTGTCCCCCCAAAATATCTGTCAAGTTGGCTAGATCATGATTCCCAGTATTGTATGATTGTCTAACATTTTGTCATCTGATGTGATTTCCCTATGTGTTGTAAATCCTATCACTATGACGTAATGAGATGGATTACTAGCAGTTATACTGATGAGATCTGCAAGATTAGCTAGTGTCTTAAGCCAATCTCTTTTGAGATAAAAGAGAGAAGTGAGCAGAGACACAGGAGGACCTCATACCACCAAGAAAGTAGCACCGGGAGCAGACCACATCCTTTAGACCTGAGATTCCTGCACTGAGACGCTCCCAGATCAAAGGAAGACTGATGACAAGGACCTTCCTCCAGAGCTGACAGAGAGAGAAAGCCTTCCCAAGGAGTTGGCACCCTGAATTCAGACTTCTAGCCTGCTGAACTGTGAGAGAATAAACTTCTCTTTGTTAAAGCCATCCACTTGTGGTATTTCTGTTATAGCAGCACTAGATAACTAAGACACTCACTTATGGTTGTCTTCTGTAATTCACATGATTGTGCCTATGTCTGAGATAGAGCAACAGGAGTTGTTTCCCCTCCTCATCCATTGAGCCAGACCCATGGGTCTTCTATATTATTTTCCTATGAATGTTGTAACAAAATATTCTGGATATTAAACCCTTATCTGATATATGGTGTATAAATATTTTCTCATATTTTTTAGGCTATCCTTTCACTTTCTTGATAATTTTCTTTGATGCATAAAAGTTTCTAATTTTGATGAAGTTCACTTTATTGTTTCTCTTGTTGCTTGGATTTTGGTGTCATATATAAGAAC
>NW_004444255.1:1033925-1037389 GCF_000243295.1 Trichechus manatus latirostris
ATAGCCTTATTATGAGTATTAGCCTATAAGTATTATAGATAATAAACAAAGCTTTAAAGATTAGCATAAATTTGATCACATTTATTGGTTTACCTGTTTTTTTTTTGGATTAAGGAAGATTCTCCTCTGGGGGTAATATCCATTTGTTACGGGTGGCAATCATTACTTTGTGTATCCATATGAGCTGGGAACATTGAAGAAAAGCAACTAAAACACAAATACATACTGTAGATGGGCAATCCTTGCTGGGTCTATGCATGCTCACACATTTGGAAAAGGGAGCTACCAGATGCTTGTTTTAAAATGGTATCTTTCATCTTTTTCACATAGGCCTGGGTTTTTGTTTGTTGTTATTAATCTTTTCTACTTTGTTTTTGTTGTACAACCACTTAATCATTTGTATATATTTTTCTCTCAAATTGCTGTATGTAGAACTTAACACATTTCTCTAATTAAATGCAATTCAGTGGGAGACTGCATCATGGCTACCATTTGTTTATATCAGGGTCATACTTGCTAGTATAAGATCTGTGCTAGTTTTTTTTTTTTTTTTCCTCCCTTACAAATAATTTGCTTTGCTCTATGAACATTAGATCATTTGGTGCTATTATTTTTATGTGGTGAATCAGTGAACAACTGATCATTGTCATTTTTTTCTAGAAAAGAGTGGCACATGGATGTTTATTCTCCTATTTATTATCATGTTTTACCTATAGAATTTAGCCTGGTAATTGGAAAAATGTTCAGCCACCCCAAACTCATTTCACATGTGCCTTCTCTCATCACTGATAAGGGATTCTACCTTCTCTTTTCCTCTAACGTGTGAAATTAGGTCTTCTTACTGTGACATGGCTTGTTAAAATGGAGATAAGTGCTAGCTCTTGTGGTATGATGAGCTATAAGTATCCTGTGAAGCAATTATTTATGGGGTCAGACACCATGGGTCAAATCAGGCACAAAGGTGTGGGAGAAATGTGCTATGACAATCTGAACTAAAATAGTTTTTTTCCAAAATATGTTAATTACTTGATTTTATAAGTCCCTGAGGGATATGACTAAGGCAGGGGCTACATCAAAATTCAATTTTACAGAGCATATTTAATGAAAATGAAAGGTTACAATATAAAAGTGCCTGGGGCAACTCATGGTTTTAAAACTGTCTGATTCTTAGAAGTTCATGCTTAAATTACCTAAACCTCCATATAAATTAGTTTAAAAAATAACTCAATTAAGGAAGAAATTTAATTTAAAACAAATGTATAACATCCAATTTCAAAGTGAGTTTTATGGCATGGGACTAGATGATATGTTTTTATAATCTATGTATCTCTTTTCCCTATAAAAGTCTACTTCAACCCTCTGGAAATTAGTGCTTTTAGCCTACTGAAAACTGAGCATCTTCAAGGGCCTTTCAACAACTTGTACTATATTGTTAAAGTATAAAGTGAGATTCATTTCTATTGAAAATCAGTTTTTGTACAATGACCTTGGTTCAGGTGTATGCAAAAAAAAAATTATATTGCATGTTATATCTGTGAAGAGTAGGTACATGTTGATGAGGGAAAAATGTTGGTTGAAATTTATAGGAATAAATGAAGAGTGAATAAATTTTTTTTTTAATTATAAGGACAGAAATCTTAGGGCCTTGCTCTTGTATAATATCACCACCAGTCCAAAGAAAAAAGAAACTGTGGGTAAAATTAAATACTATTTTTGAAGCATAGTATAGATCATTTTTTAAAATGTATGAAATATAAGTATATTTATATCACTTCATAGGCACAATCCTATAATAAAATAACATGAGATATCATAAAGTCCATAAATTTGAAGATGAATATTTATTTGTAATTACTAGAGTATAAATTTCATGAGGGCAGGGATTTTTTTTTCTTTCATTCACTGCTATAAACATTATGTCCACAATAATAGCTTATATATCATAAGCATTGAATACATATTTGTTTGAACAATGATTACTTCTTTATACCTTAATTTAATTGTTATTTTTCTACTCTGCAATACATTGGTTTCTATCACTGGTGTTCATTTAAAGTATAACTGGCAATGACATATTTAATTTTTTGTAAAAGTAACACTCACAATAATGCCAAAAGTCTTTGTACTTCTTTAAAAAAAGAAATCTTGGATAATAAGATAACAAACAAACAACAACAAAACCCTTAAAATTCCTCTCTCTCACACAGTGTTGAGACCATGTGCTTCATGAATGAAAAACATCAAATGCTGTAAAATGCTGAAAAAAAGAGATAATTAAAAAAAAATTCAAGAAACCTACATTGGGAACCTACTGAGGTTTGAAAAAATAACAATAGACCCTTTACTCAAGAAGTTTAGCGCCTAGTGTATGATACAACATATAAACACATATGCATAAGTAGTAAGAAAGGAGCAATATTAGAGGCATGCAAAGGAACAGGAAAGGACTATTTAGCCACAAAAATGGGCTGTTTAAAGAGGCATTATATTGTTTTCCACAGTGGTTGTACCATTTTACACCCCCCACCAGCAGTGCGTAAGTGTTCCAATCTCCCCACAACCTCGCCATCATTTGTTATTTTCTGTTTTTTTAATTAGTGCCAGTAACATTGGGGTGAGATGGTATCTCATTGTAGTTTTGATTTGCATTTTTCTAGTGGCTAATGATCATGAGTGTTTCCTCATGTGTCTGTTAGCCACCTGGATGTCTTCTTTGGTGAAGTGTCTGGTTCATAACCTTTGCCCATTTTTTAATTGGATTATTTGTCTTTTTATTGTTGAGGTGTTGAAGTATTCTATAAGTTTTAGAGATTAGACCATTGTTGGTTATGTCACAGCTAAAATATTTTCCCCAGTTTGTAGGTTTTCTTTTTACTCTTTTGGTGAAGTCCTTTGATAAGCATAAATGTTTAATTTTTAGGAGCTCCCATTTATCTAGTTTATATTCCTGTATTTGTGCTTTGTTGGTTATGGTTTGTATTAATGCCGTGTATCTGGGCTTCTAACATTGTCCACATTTTTCTGATCAAACTGTTAGCTATAGGGAACACTGAAAGTTCATTCTGTTGTCTAGATTTAGCTGTTTCTTCAGTGTTATTATTTTTTCTTTTGTGTAGGTCATTGATATAGCATTTTCTTCTTGAGGTTTGAGAATATATTTCAAGAATATCAAGAATCAAGAATATATTTTAGACAAAAACCAAAAAGAAAAGTAATTGACTCAATACAGGTTAATTTTCAGAAAAATTCCCAAGATAAATGCATTCCATTAAGTCTAAAAACACATAATATGAAATATACATTATCACACTTTTATGTAGCACACATACAAGAATCTCACATTTGTATAGTTATTTGATAACATACTATCTAGTGTCAAATTAGATACTAACTGTCATGGATTGAATTATGTCCCCCCAAAAATATGTGTATCAATTTGGCTGGGCCATGATTCCCAGTGTTGT
>NW_004444255.1:1038421-1040807 GCF_000243295.1 Trichechus manatus latirostris
GACAAGAATCTGTTTGTTGCTCCTCATAGAATGTAAAATTTGAGAAGTCAGTTTATTTATCAAGATTTGTTTGGTGTAGGGGATATTTACTTTTATTTTATTACTCACATTCCCAACAATTTTTCTCTCCCTCCCCCTTTTCTAAATTATTATCTAGATAACCCTAGAAGAAATTCCCCGTATTATATTGTCTCAGCAGAATGACAATGCCTGATATTTGCCTTTGAATAGTACTCCCATGAAAAATGTTTGAGGGGCCAAATTCTTCCACTCTTTCTTTTGTGGTAGACACTGAACATATGATGGACTAAAGAAACCCTGATCTTCAAACTGTAAGTGATTAAAGACTGAACAAATAGTGGAGTTTCAATCCCATGGGGATATAAGTATTGGCATAAGAAGTGTATTTTTCTTACCAAGTGACGTTTGTCTATTTCCTTAGATTGCAGACCCTTTTGAAATCACACCAGTTTTCTAACTGTCTCATCAGTCTTCCACAAATTTTGTGAGGCCACTATTAATGAATTCATTTAATTCTGTATTGTTGTTGATTAAAATACTTAAAACTACAATACTTAGTGATACACTGCTTTTGCTGTTGTTAGGGGCCAACAAGTTGGTTCCCACTAATAGTGACCTTATGTACAACAGAACAAAATGTTGCCCTGTCCTGCAACATCCTCACAATCATTGCTATATTTTAGCCCATTGTTGCAGTCACTGTGTCAATGCATCTCATTGAGCAGCTTCCTCTTTTTTGATGACTCTCCAGTTTACCAAGTATGACGCCTTAGTCCAGGGATTGGTTTCTCCTGATATCATGTCCAAAGTAAGTGAGATGAAATCTCACCATCTTTGCTTCTAAGTAGTATTCTGGCTGTACTTCCTCCAAGACAGATTTGTTAGTTCTTCTGGTAGTGCATTGTATATTCCATGTTCTTTCACCACACCACAATTCAAATGTGTTACTTTGTGTCAGTCTTTCTTTTCACAGTCCAGGTTTCGTATGCATATGAAGCAACTGAAAATACAATACTTGGGTCAGGAACACCTTAGTCCTAAAAGTGGTATCTTTGCTTTTTAACATTTTAAAGAGGATTTTTGTAGCAGATTTGCCCAATGCAACACATCCTTTGATTTCTAGACTGCTGCTTCTATGAGCATTGATTGTGGATACAAGTAAAATGAAATCCTTGACAACTTCAATCTTTTCTCCATTTATCATGATGTTGCTTATTGGTCCAGTTGTGAGGATTTTTGTTTTCTTTATGTTGAGGTGTAATCAAGCCTGTAGTCTTTGATCTTCATCAGTAAGTCCTTCAAGTCCTCTTTGCTTTCAGTAAGCAAGACTGTATCATCTGCATATAGCAGGGTGTTAATGAGTCTACCTCCAATCCTGATGCTGCATTCTTATTCATATAGTCCAGAATCTCAGATTATTTTCTCAGCAAACAGATTAATAAGTATGGTGAAAGGATTCAACCCTGACACACACCTTTTCTGATTTTAAACGATGCATTATCCCTTTCTTGTGTTCAAACAACTGCTTCTTGGGTTATCTACAGGTTCCACAGGAGCACAATAAAGTGTTCTGAAATTTCCATTCTTCTTAATGTTATCTATAATTTGTTATTATCCACACAGTCGAATGCCTTTGTTGTGAATAAAAAACAGGTAAATATCTTTCTGATATTCTCTGCAATGATATCCCTCATTATAGTATAATGAAATAGGCAAACATCTGGAGGTAGAAAACCAAAAGGGAGGAACACGTTCTGCTTTTCTCAAGGTAAAAGAAATAAAGAAAAAAAATCAAGCTTTGAGTTCCAATATTGAAGGATGCTACAGGCAAAAAATTGAACAACACAGGAAGCATGAAAAGAAGATGGAAGGAATACACTGAACCACTGTACTAAAAATAATTGGTTGACATGCAACTATTTCAGGATGTAGCATATTATCAAGAACCAATGGTACTGAAGGAAGGAGTCCAAGCTTCACTGAAGGCATTGGCAAAAAACAAGGCTCCGGGAATTGATAGAATACCCATTGAAAAGCTTTTAAAAATGGATGCAACACTGGTATTGCTTAGTCTTCTATGCCAAGAAATTTGAAATACAGTTAAATGGCCTACCTACTGATCCATAAAATGTACCCATTCCAAAGAAGGGTGATCCAACAGAATGCGGAAATTATTTAACACTATCATTAATATCAAAGTGATACATTAGGTAAGAATAAAATCAGAATATGAAAAACAGGAAAGAAGAAAATATAGTTTCCAGATTCAACACTTTTCTCAGCTAGACAATAGCAGATACATCCTGAAATACTTGGTTTCTTCGAACACTACTTCCATGTTTAACATACTTTTTTTTTTTTTTTT
>NW_004444255.1:1042731-1044003 GCF_000243295.1 Trichechus manatus latirostris
CTCACCTAGCAAGCCTCTTATACCTCAGCTGCAGTTACTTAACGATGTCCCTCCAGAACTCTGTTATTCCTTAAAAAATAAACAAAAAAACACACTTTAAAAATAGAGATCATTGTACTCAAATTATATTTCTAATTAAATATGGTATTACTTGGATCACATATATAGTCTCCACTTCTTTTTATTCCAAATATCACCTTGTGTATCATCTGACTCAAACAACTTTTGCCGAACTGAATTAACAGAGATAGCAATAAAATGGAAAAATATTCTCTCAGAGAAAATCAGTAAATTATGCTAGAAAATTTAAAAAGATTCATTTAACTAATTGCTACTTTATGACTTCAAGTGTTTTACTTCTTTGATAAACATATTTATATTCATGGAAATATGTTATATTTCCTAGAAATTATACCAAAATATTTCAATGCAATGTAACATATACACAAATACAGAGCAATAAAATTGTAAATACACTTGCACAGCCTACTTATTTTTTTTTTTAAAGGAGATGAAAAGGGCCCTATTTTAAATTTTACTGTTTTCTTTCTTTGAAAAACATGCAATTATTTTAAGAGAAAATATATTTTCAAAATATTCCAAATGTATGATATTTTCTGAACTCACAAATGAAGGCACATAACTTGCAATTGCTTCAATGGAAAAATGAAAATTGGTATTTTTTTGGAGTCCTGGTGGCTCAGTAATTAAGTGCTCAGCTGCTAACTAAAAGGTTAGCGATTTGAACCCACAAGTGTCTCTCCACAGGAGAAAGATGTGGCAGACTTCTCCCATAAAGATTACAGCCTTGGAAACTCTATGGAACAGTTCTATCCTGTGCTATGGGATTGCCAAGAGTCAGAATCTTTGTGTGTGTGTGTGTGTGATCATTTCACTGAGTATGACTTATCCCAAAGACATACAAAGATGTTACTTACTTTCATGCTGTCACAGTTACAGGATGTTTGCAGACTATATATTTATAAATATATCCACAGTATAAACTTAAATTTTTCTTATTTCTCAGGAGTTTCCTACTTATCTTACATATAATTACATAACTATACATACTTATATATTTTTTTACGTAATTTAAAGTACACTGGGTAAGAGCACACGTTCAGGAGTCGAAGAATCTGAATTCAAACCTTGAGCTTATCACTTTTGTGAGGTGTACAATTTTAGGAAATTTATTTAACTTCTGGGTGTATCTATTGACTTATCTACTAAATCAAGTTTCTGAAGTTTCACAGTTCAGTATGTCCTTAGAGT
>NW_004444255.1:1044655-1053272 GCF_000243295.1 Trichechus manatus latirostris
TGTTAGCATTGCCTTCAAAATATTCTTGCCTATCTTCACTACTATCTAGTACAAATTACTTATGCAGAAATTTTGACTGTTATTCACACCTTTTTTACCTGTCTATGCTGTACTCTTTACTCTGTGAGACAGAGATTAATACGTATTTGTATCCCTGGAGGATTAATTCAGTTTTTTGCCAGAGTACACTCTTAGTAATTGAGTAGTGCTTGGCCTGAAGTAGATCTCTTGTGTCACAAGATGTTTTCAAGCTCAAGAATAAAATTTAAGTGTCTTGATTCCCAATCCAGTACATTGCCTATGACAATGCCAGACCATTAAATGTTTGCTGAGAACAATGTGAGGAGACAACATGACAATAAGGAAGAAAAGTCATTGTGCCTTATAGATGATAACTGCTCAAAGTATCTTGTCTATGTCCATAAAAAGAAAGTAAATATTGTTTCACTGCATCAACATCTATGTTCACAACTAACAATTCCCTATACCATATTATTGTGTTACAGTAGATAACCATTGTACCTGTGTTCATTTAATTCTATATTCTTCTAAAGTTATTTTACTATTAAAAAATCAAATACATAGCAAAGATAAATTCTACAGTGAACACCTATATATTCATAATTTAATTTTAACTAACATTTTACTATACTTACGTTATCACTAATCTACTTATGCTTCTATCTATCCATTGGGCCATCTTATTGTTTGGAACATTTCAAAGTAAACTGCTGAAATCACTACAATGTAGTACAATGCATGTTGATTATTTTATACTTTTTTGATGTAAAATTTAATATAATGAAGTACAGAAATATTAAGTGTACATTGTCTGAGTTTTGATAAATACGTATATCTAAATATATGCCTTTAGGGACATCCAAGATGGCCTGTAGGCCATTCAAGTCACAACAGTTAGTCTCTATTTGCTTGGAGCAACAGAGGAAGAAGGACAGTCAGGAATAGGAGGAGGAAATGGAACAGGTGGTTAATTGCCTCCATGAACAACTGCCTCTTTTGCCCTGAGACCAGAAGAACTGGATGGTACACGGCTGCCATTACTGAACATTTTGATCAAAGATTCTATAGAAGAATAATGATAAAAAGGGGAGAAAATGCAGAATAACATCTAAAATGCTCATGGACTGTAGACTTTCTGGAGTCATGGAGAGGGGTGAACCCCTGAAACTATTGCCCTGAGATAATCTTTAAACCTTAAACCAAAAATACTCCCTGAAGTCTTCTTAAAAGCAAACATAGTTTAGCTTAACTAGTAAAAAAAAGTCTTCCGTGAGCATTATGCTCTTTTAAGAACTATCTGATGGGATCAAATTGACAACAGCAACTCGAAAGACTAGATAGGAACCTTAGCAGATAATGAGTTTATGTTAATGGGAGGAACAACTCAGAAAATGAAGGTGAGAATGAATGGCTGCACAGCTCGAAGAATGTAATCAATGTCACTGAATAGTACATATAAAAGCGGTTGAACTGATATATGTTTTGCTGTGTATATTCTCAACAACATAAATCAAATGTTAAAAAAATAAATATATGCCTTTAGAGATTTTTATTTTCTGCTAATGACCAAGTACAATGCAAACCAAAACTTTAATGTGAACAATTTCATTAATGTTCTGTTTTAAATATATTTGTACTTATATTATGATTTCTCTTTTAACAGAGTATTATTTTCAAATTTAATGCAAATAATGTACACCTTCTATGTTTGTTGCCAACAGCTCCCTCTCCCAGGAGGTATTTTCTTATGCACTCTATGCTTTTTTTTTTTTTAATAGCAACATGAAAAATACCTCCCAGACGGAGGGAGTGGTTAACAAACAAATATATAAGCTATGTGTTTTTTGTATAAAAATATGGTACCATTTTTTAAGTTCTGAGATTTATCTGTATTTTTCAATGATTTTAGTTTAGTTGAATTTTGAACAAAGAAGATATTCTTATGTTTTCTATTTTTGGAATTTGTTGAAATTTTTCTTAGAGCATTGCTAATGTTAAAATTAGCATAAATGTTTCCCCATAAGATTGAAATTCATCTGTATTTCTATGTATTGGACATACTGGTTTCTATATGTATGTTAGATTAAAATTATTAATTTTGTTGTTTCCATTGTCTAAATCCTTAGAATTTTTATTTAATCTATTCCTATGACGAATATGTACAAATTTGTTACTACAACTGTGAATGTATCAGTTTAATCTTTGTTTTATGTATTCAAGCTTCATTATTAGCTGTATACTGCTTAGAACTGTTATAACTTCTGATATTTTTATTTCATTGACCGTCTTTTTCCTTAATAAAACTTTTATTTAAAATAATCTTAACTATTATTAATATAATTAATACAACTTTACATTATGTATATGTATATATATATATAGGTGTGTGTATATATATATACACACACACATATATTTACGTTAGTTGTTAGGTGCTGTCGAGTGAGTTCCGACTCAGCGATCCTACGTACAACAGAATGAAACACTGCCCGATCCTACACTATCCTCACAATTGTAGTTATGCTTGAGCCCATTGTCACAGCCACTTTGTCAATCCATCTCTTTTAGGGTCTTCCTCTTTTTTGCTGATTCTCTACTTTACCAAGTTTGATGTCCTTCTCCAGGGACTGATCCCTTCTGATAACATGTCCAAAGTATGCGAGACATAGTCTCGCCATCCTTGCCTCTAAGGAGCATTCTGGTTGTATTTCTCCCAAGACAGATTTGTTCATTCCTTTGGCAGTCCATGGTATGTTCAATATTCTTCTCCAACATCACAATTTGACGCCGTCAATTTTTCTTTGGTCTTCTTTATTCATCATCCAGCTTTTGCATGCATATAAGGCGATTGAAAACAAAATGGCTTGGGTCAGGCATACCTTAGTTTTCAAAGTGACATCTTTGATTTTCATCAATTTAAAGAGTTCTTCGCAGCAGATTTGCCTAATGCAAGGCGTCTTTTGATTTCTTGACTGCTGCTTGCAAGGGTGTTGACTGAGGATCCAAGAAAACGAAATCCTTGGCAACTTCAGTCTTCTCTCCATTTATCATGATGTTGTTTATTGGTCTAGTTGTGATGAATTTTGTTTTCTTTATGTGGAGTTGTAATTCATACTGAAAACTGTGATCTCTGATCTTCATCAGTAAGTGCTTCAAGTCCCCTTTGCTTTCCACAAGTAACGTAGTGTCAGCTGCAGAGCCCAGGATGTTAATGTGTCTTCCTCCAATCCTGATGCCCTGTTCCTCTTCATATAGACCAGCTTCTTGGATTATTTATACATCATACAGATAGAATAAGTATGGTGAAAAGATAAAAACCTGACGCATACCTTTCCTTACTTTAAACCACTCAGTATCCCCTTCATCTGTTTGAACGACTGCCTCTTGATCTATGTACAGGTTCCTCATGAACACAATTAAGTGGTCTGGAATTCCTATTATGTATTTATATGCTTATTGGTATCTAATCTGTTTTCCATCCATTGCCTTTTAACTTTTCTGGGTCCTTTTGATTATTCCTTTGGATTTGTTTCTTAAACAATTTGCAAATTAGTCAATTAGGTTTTTTTTTTTTTAATCCAGTCTAAGAGTAACTTAATCATTAAGCAGCAAGTTGAATTTATTTTGTTGATACTTTCAATGTATTTCCAATGATCTATCTTGTTTTTTGCAATTATCCCTCATGGTTCTTTCTTTTTCTCATTTTTGCCTGCTATTGAATTGATTTTTTTGTTTGTTTGTTTGTTTTGTTTTGTTTTTCTTTATCCCTTACCCAAACTAAAATGCTTGGATGCCTACATTCTTTTTGTTTTTTTCTTTTAATGTTTTCCTTTTAAAAATAACATAATTCTTATTTTTAATTTGTGTAAATTAGCAAATATCTTCTGAACAATACAAGGACGTTAAACCTTTAAATTTATACACTCTTCTGCCATGTCTTGAATACAATATCTTCCATGATATGTGGGCCCATTATATAAATTCCTAAAATTTCCAACTTCTGAACTAACAGATGCAGCACTGGAGGTGCTCACTGGTCTATACCAAGAAATTTGGAAAACAGCTACCTGGCCAACCGACTGGAAGAGATCCATATTTATGCCCATTAACAAGAAAGGTGATCTAACCAAATGAAGAAATTATTAAACAATATCATTAATATCACACACAAGTAAAATTTTGCTGAAGATCATTCAAAAGCAGCTGCAGCAGTATATCAACAGGGAACTTCCAGAAATTCAAGCTGGATTCAGAAGAGGACATGGAACCAGGGATATCATTGCTGATGTCAGATGCATCATGGCTGAAAACAGAGAACACCAGAAAGATGTTTACCTGTGTTTTGTTGACTATGCCAAGGCATTTGACTGTGTGGATCATAACAAATTATGGATAACATTGTGAAGAATGGGAATTCCAGAAAACTTAATGGTGCTCATAAGGAACCTGTACATAGATCAAGAGGCAGCCATTCAAACAGAACAAGGGGATACTGCATGGTTTGAAGTCAGGAAAGGTGTGCATCAGGGTTGTATCCTTTCACCATACTTATTCAATCTGTATGCTGAGCGAATAATCCCAGAAGTTGGACTATATGAAGAAGAACGGGGCATCAGGATTGGAGGAAGATTCATTTACAGCCTGTATTATGTAGATGACACAATCTTCCTTGCTGAAAGTGAAGAGGACTTGAAGCACTTACTGATGAAGATCAAAGATGACAGCCTTCAGTATAGATTACACCTCAACATAGAAATAACAGAAATCCTCAAAACTGGACCAAAAATCAATATCACGATAAACGAAGAAAAGATTGAAGTTGTCAAGAATTTCATTTTACTTGGATCCTCAATCAACACCCATGGAAGCAGCAGTTAAGAAATCAAAGACACACTGCATTGGGCAAATCTGCTACAAAAGACCTCTCTAAAGTGTTATCAAGCAAAGATGTCACCTTGAGGACTAAGGTGCCCCTGACCCAAGCCATTTTGTTTTCAATCGTCTCATATGCCTGTGAAAGCTGGACAATGAATAAAGAAGACCTAAGAAGGACTGATGCCTTTGAGTTGTGGTGCTGGTGAACAATACTGAATATACTGTGGACTGCCAAAAGAACAAACAAATCTGTCTTGGAAGAAGTACAAACAGAATGCTCCTTAGAGACAAGGATGGCAAGGTTACGTCTCACATACTTTGGACGTGTTATCAGGGGAGATCAGTCCCTGGAGAAGGACATTATGCTTGGTAAAGGGTCAGCTAAAAAGATGAAGATCCTCAAGGACATGGATTGACACAGTGGCTCCAACAATGGGCTCAAGCATAAGAACGATTGTGAGGATGGCTCAAGACCAGGCATTGTTTCATTCTGTTGAACACAGCAACGCTGTCAGAACTGACTCAGTGGCACCTAACAACAACGACCTGAACTAACAAGAACAACAACAATATTTATATATTTATTGCATCTTGTTAAGTATGAGTACCTTAAGAACAGGAGCCCTGATGGTGCAGTGATTAAAAGCTCAGCTGCTAACCTAAAGGTCAGTGATTTCAATCCACTAGCCACTCTGTGGGAGAAAGATGTGGAAATCTGCTTCCATAAAGATTGCAGCCTTGGCAACCCTATGGGGAATTTCTATTCTGCCTTCTAGGGTGGCTATGAGTTGGAATTGACTTGATGTTGATGGTTTGGGTTCTTTATATTGATAAATGTATTTTCTTTAAATTTCTTTTTACATTATACTTTGTTCCATCTGGTTCCACCCTTGTTTGCAATGGGCAAACATATGGATCTCTTCCATTCAGTAGGCCAGGAGGCCGTCTTCCAAATTTCTTGGCATAGATGCGTGAGTGCCTCCAGCACTGCGTGCATCTGTTGAAACATCTCAATTGGTACTCTGTGAATTCCTAGAGTGTTGTTTTTTACCATCTCCTTCAGTGTAGCTTGGACTTCTTCCTTCGATACCAGTGATTTTTGATTATATGCTACTTTCTGTAATGGTTGAATGCTGACCAATTATTTTTCGTACAATGACTCCACCTTCTTTTGATCCTTGTAACTGGACCAATAAGCAACATCATGATAAATGGAGAAAATACTGAAATTTTCAAGGATTAATTTTACTTGGGTCTACAATCTACACTCATGGTAGCAGCAGTCAAGATATCAAATGATGTATTGCATTGGGCAAATCTGCTGCAAAAGAACTCTTTCAAGGGTTAAAGAACAAAGATGGCATTTTGGGGACTAAGAGGCACCTGATCCAGACCACAGTATTTTCTATTGCCTCATATGCATGCGAAAGTCAGACATTTAATAAGGAATTGATGCCTTTGAATTATGGTGTTGGTGAAGAATACTGAATATTGAAGAACACTGAATATACCTAGATGCCAGAAGAATGAACAGATCTGTCTTGCAAGAAGTACAGCCAGAGTGCTCATTAGATGTGAGAATGGTGAGACTTTGTCTCAAGTACTTTGTACATGTTATTATGAGGACTCAGTACCTGTAGAAGGACAGCATGCTTGGTAAAGTAGAGGGTCAGTGAAGGAGAGGAGAACTTTTAATGCGATGGATTGACACAGTAGCTGTAGTGATGGGCTGAAGCATAGCAACGATTGAGGGGATGGAGCAGGATTGAGCACTGTTTCAATCGGTTCTACATAGGATCGCTGTGAGTCAGACCCAACTTAATGGCACCTAATAACAACAACATTTGGTTTCAGTTGTGTTCTTTTGGAAATCACTTCTTTAACAGTTTTTGTAATTCATTTACCTTAGTTTTAAATACTTTTTCCCTGAAAATATTTTAATTATTTTTATTATCAAATAAGTTTATCTGAGTCTCAGATTCTATTCTAGGTTGGTAGAATTTTCTCTTAGCACTTAAAAAAAAATATTTGCCTTTGGTTTATAATTTTATTTTTTAGAAGTATGCCGTCAATCTAGTAATCTACGATTTTGGGGAAAGGAGTTGTTTTTAAAAAGTTTTCTTCTATCTTTATTGATCTGCTGATGCACATTTATTATTACATATCTTGCCCAAAACTGACTATGCTTTCTTTAGCTGAGGACTGATGTTTTTCACTAGTTCTGAAAACTTTTCTTTGGATATTGCTTCTCTTTTAGTTTCTCCATCTGGAATTTCTATGATATGCTCAAAGTTTTTTATTGTTTCTTTTCAAAATGATTTTTGAAAACATAATTTGCATCATGCTATTCCTCTGCTTGAAACTCTCCATGATTTCCCATTGGACTTAGATTAAAACACAGAATCTCTACTCTGAATTACAAGATATGGTCTAGCCATTTGCTGCATCCCAAATCCATATCATTCAACAAATACCCCTCCCTCCTTATGCTCATGCCTGGCAACATCAATCAGCCACAGTATCTTTAAAATGGGAAAGATATATGAGAAAAGTTTATTTTGGCAATGCATTTAATTATGTAACAACTGGAGCCAAATATAGTTATTGAATGAAAGTAGTTGTTTAACAATTTACAATTAATTTTGAATGCTTAAATAATTAAACAGTGAGTAAATGGATACCCTGATACTTTGTAGATGTTCAACAATTGAATTGATTTGAATAGAAGATAATTTTTAAAGAAAGTCATCTGAAGATATCAGCAAACATATGGATGTATAAAATATTTTACTTAAAAGTTCAAAAAAGCATGCAGGACAAATCCTTTAAAGATATTTAAAATCATGACAGTGAGAATTTTGAAAAGCCTCAAGAATGGACACAAATGTGACTAATACAGCAAATCCACTTAACTTTGAATTTTCATAAAATATTCAACTTTTAAATCTATCTGTTGGATATTGTGAGAAAAATTAAATAAAATCAGATTATCAGTCATTGAGATGAGATAGTCCTACCTTAATTTCTTTTCTATAGAAAATAATGAAACTTATATTATCCCATAGTTCAGACTTCCCTGCATAAACTGTACTGGCAATTATCACAAAAACATAGAGTGCCTAATAAAAATGGATCCACTGTTTGGAATAAAACTTGTTTTTTTGAAGTCAGAGTCATCACATTTCTTCCACCCAACTTCTTGAATAATGAGAGTTTCTGCTTTCTTTAATGTTCTGAGAATTCTCTTTCAAAAAAACATAAAGGCTTATATTATCATGCAGAGGAAAAAGGTATGGGCTTCTATTGTGAACACGCTGCAATATTCCATTTAAATAAAGTTGATTCAGCACAATTTTCTAGATACTAACATTTTTATAGTTTGAATAAATGTAGGATACTTGCCTGGGTTGACTCTCTCATTATATGCTGGCTTTCTATCATGAGAGGCTCTCTTAGGATCTTTGTTACAGTATGTTTTGAAAATAAAGATACAATAAAAAGATATGATTACTTTTTTCTTCTGCAGATGTGATATAAATACATTTAAATACCACTTTGGCTATTAGCCTAGAGTAGGCATTTATTCAAGAGCATTCTATGGCTTAATACTTTAAACCCTTATGGTATTTCTTTATATAAAAAATTATTGAGGTTTGAAAAGATATAAGATCTTTTAAAGTCACTACATTGAAGAATGTTCTAAAATTTTGAAGGCTTTTAA
>NW_004444255.1:1054315-1055350 GCF_000243295.1 Trichechus manatus latirostris
ACTTTACCAAGCACCATGTCCTTCTCCAGGGACTGATCACTCCTGATAACATGTCCAAAGTATATAAGGCATAATCTCACCATCCTTGCTTCTAAGGAGCATTCTGGTTGTACTTCTTCCAAGACAGATTTGTTCATTCTTTTAGGAGTCCATGGTATATTCAATATTATTTGCTAACACCACAATTCAAGGCATGAATTCTTGTTCAATATTCCTTATTCATTATCCAGCTTTTGCATGAATATGAGGCGATTGAAAACACCATGGCTTGAGTCAGGTGCACCTTAGTCTTCAAGGTGACATCTTTGTTTTTCAACACTTTAAAGTGGTCTTTTGTAGCAGATTTGTCCAATGCAACACTTCGTTTGATTTCTTGACTGTGCTTCCATGGATGTTGATTGTGGATCCACGTAAAATGAAATCCTTGACAACTTCACTCTTTTCTCCATTTATCATGATGTTGCTTATTGGTCCAGCTGTGAGGATTTTTGTTTTCTTTATGTTGAGGTGTAATCCATATTGAAAGCTGTGCTCTTTGATATGCATCAGTAAGGGCTTCAGGTCCTCTTCACTTTTCAGCAAGCAACTTGGTGTCATCTGCGTAATGCAGGTTGTTAATGAGTTTTCCTCCAAGCCTGATACCCAGTTCTTCATATAGTCCAGCTTCTCGGATTACTTGCTCAGCATACAGATTGAATAGCTATGGTGAAATGATACAACTCTGATGCACACCTCCCCTGACTTTAAACAATGTAGTATTCCCTTGTTCTGTTCAGACGACTGCCTCTTAATCTATGTACAAGTTCCTCATGAACACAATTAAGTGTTCTGGAATTCCCATTCTTCGCAAAGTTATCTGTAATTTGTTATGATCCACGCAGTCGAATGCCTTTGCATAGTCAAAAAAACACGGGTAAACATCTTTCTGGTAAAATTTGCTTTCAGTCAGGATCCATCTGACATCAGCAATCATATCCCTGGTTCCATGTCCTCTTCTGAATCTGGCTTGAATTTTTGGAAGTTCCCTGTCGATAT
>NW_004444255.1:1056665-1057852 GCF_000243295.1 Trichechus manatus latirostris
GACCTTGAGTTTATCCCAGCTGAATTAGAGACCATCTCAAGAATAAATCTGACGCATTAAACACTAATAACCGAAGTCCAGATGAGCTGTGGGATGATATCAAGGACATCGTACATGCAGAAAGAAAAAGTCATTAAAAAGACGGGAGAGAAAGAAAAGACCAAAATGGATGTCAGAGGAGACTCTGAAGCTTTTTTTGAATTTAGAACAATTAAAGCTAATGCAATAAATGATCATGTCAAAGAGCTGAAGAGAAAATTTCAAAGTGAAGCTCACAAAGACAAAGTAAAATATTATAATGAAATGTGCAAAGACCTGTTGTTAGAAAACCAAACGAGAAGAACACACTTGGAATTTCTCAAGCTGAAAGAACTGAAGAAAAAAATTCAAGCCTCAAGTTGCAATACTGAAAGATTCTATCCATACAGTACTTCAATATTGCAACATTAGTCTTGAATTTTTTATTCGTTTCTTTCAGCTTGAGAAATTTCAAGTGTGTTCTTCCCCTGTGGTTTTCTAACTCCAGGTCTTTGTACATTTCATTATAATACTTTGTCTTCTGGAGCTGCCCTTTGAAACTTCCTGTTCAGCGCCTTCACTTCATAATTTCTTCTTTTAGAACATGCTTGTCATTTCTCAAGGTGAAAGAATTGAAGAAAAAATTCAAGCCTAGAGTTACAATATTGAAGGATTCTATGGGCAAAATATAATGAAGTATGCAAAACCTGGCATTAGAAAATCAAAAAGAAAGAAAAAAGCTTGGGATTTTTCAAGCAGAAAGAACTGAAGAAAAAAAACTAAGCCTCTATTTGCAGTATTGACAGATTCTAAGGGCAAAGTATTGAACAAAGCAGAAAGCATCAAAAGAAGATGGAAAGAATACAAAGAGTCACTGTGCCAAAAATAATCAGTCGACATTCAAACATTTCAGGAGGTAGCATATGATTAAGAACAAATGGTATGTAAGGAAGAAGTACAAGCTGCACTGAAGGCATTGGCAAAAAACAAGGCTCCAGGAACTTACAGAATACCAATTTAGATGTTACAACAAAGGGATACAATGCTGGAAGTGCTCACTCTTCTATGCCATGAAATTTGGAAGACAGCCACCTGGCCAACTGACTGGAAAAGATCCATATACGAGCCTATTCCAAAGAAAGGCAATCCAATAGAATTCAGAAATTACT
>NW_004444255.1:1058838-1059912 GCF_000243295.1 Trichechus manatus latirostris
GGAAAAAGTAAAGCCAAAATGCTCTTCAGAAGCGAGGATGGTAAGACATCATCTAATTTACTATGGACATATAATCAGGAGGGACCAGCCCCTGGAGAAGGATATCATGCTTGATAAAGCAGAGTTTCAGCAAAAAAGAAGAAGACCCTCAACGAGATGGATTGACACAGTGCCTGCAACATTGGGCTCAAACATAGCAACAATTGTGATGATTATGCAGGACAAGGCTTTGTTTCGTTCTGTTGTACATAGGGCTGCTATGAGTTGGAAACAACTTGATGGTACCTAACAACCACAATGGGCAAAATAATGAATGACAAAGGAAATACCACAAGTAGATGGAAAGAATATAGAGTTATTGTACCTAGAAGAATTGGTCACTGTTCGAAAATTTCAGAGGTAGCATATGATCAAGAACCAATGATACCAGAGGAATAAGTCTAAGCTGCATTGAAGGCATTGGTAAATAACTAGGATCTAGAAATTGACACAGTACCCATTGAGAAGTTTCCACAAACAGATGCAATACTAGAAGCACTTACTCATTTACGCCAAGAAATTTTGAAGACAGGCAACTGACCAACCAACTAGAAGAGATCCATATGTTTGCCCATTCCTAATAAAGCTGACACAACAGAATGTAGAAATTATTGAAAAATATCACACACAAGTAAAATTTTACTGAAGATAATTCAAAAATTGTTGCATCAGTCCATTGACAGGGAACTGCTAGAAATTTAAGCCACATTCAGAAGAGGACATGGAAAGAGGGATATCATTCCTGATGTCAGATGGATCTTGGCTGAAAGCAGAGAATATCAGAAAAAATGTTTATTTGTGTTTTATTGACATGAAAATGCATTCGACTTTGTGGATTATAACAAATTATTGATAACATTGCAAAGAATGGGAATTCCAGAACACTTAATTATGCTCATGCCAAACCTGAAGTAGTTTGAACAGTACAAGGGAACGCTGTGTGGTTTAAAATCAGGAAAGGTGTGTATCAGGGTTGTATCTTTCACCATACCTATTCAATCTGTATGCTGAGCAAATAATCCGAGAAGCAGGGCT
>NW_004444255.1:1062227-1078682 GCF_000243295.1 Trichechus manatus latirostris
CTTCTTTGCTAGTTTATATTTCACCTGATCATTAAATGCTGAGGTTGGTGGTAGATTGTTACAAAAATAGCATGTGTCATTGATGCAAGCAGAGGCTTGGAAAATGTTTGATAATTAAGGGCTGCCCTCTCTCTTGCTGCTTTTGGCCACAAAGTCCCCATGTGAAAAGGCCCTGATGATAATAAGTGACCTGGACATCAGTTAGTACCGCTTCCAGTCATGTGAGTCAGGCTATTTTAGAGCAACTAGCCCAAGACAAAGTGCTGAGGGATCTTAGTCAAAACCAGTTGAAGAACCACGTAGCTAAACCCAACCCAAATTGCTGATACAAATGACAGTAACCAAATAAAGTGTTTTGTTTTGGTTGTTTGTTTGTTTGTTTTTAAGCCAGTTAGTTTTGGGGTAGTTTGGTACACAGAAATAGATAAATGATAGATGTTTCCTAAATTGTTTTTAGGTCCTTGTCTTGTGTGGCTGTGTTTTCTTTTCATCGCTCCCAATTGTATATTATCAAACTGTAAACTTCTATCATATAGACCCACATTTTCCACAGCATACTAAGTCTCTCTATCAGGATGTTACTTATATAGGGATTTCAAATCGCTTAGATCACACTAGTACTCCTATTCTTTCTTAGCTCCCACTTCTGCTCCTGTGTCTCCTCTTGCAATAAATGGCACTACAACTGAGACAGTGGATCAAATAAAAAAGCTGGAAGTCATAACTGTCTAATTTGTTGTTGCATTACACATCCAGATTACTAGATTCTGTCCAGTTTCCATGAAACATCTTTCTTTTCTGTCCAGTTCTCTTCCGTCACCACCAACCATGCCAAAATTTCTCTCTCCTTGACTTCAGCAAAAATTTCCACCTATTCAATTTCTACCAAACTCTTATCCTTCTGCAATCTCTTTTTCAAACCATAGCAAAATTTATTTTTTTTAAATACAATATGGTTAACCTAGCCTGCATTATATTCACATTGTTTTTGAGATGAAAAGTTAAAATATTTATACAGATGAAAAGCTTTTTTCCTCGTAAGAATTTCCCTGCCATTTTCGACATCTTAAACTTCTGCCATTCTCCTATTTGTTTTCTATTTTAAGCTGTATTGAACTCTTTCATCTTATTCACTACATCATAGCCTTTTCTATGTATTTTTGTTTATGCTACTTTTAGAAACGTAAAAACATAATAATCCCCCCTCTCCACCAAGATTTATCTTGTTTATCTTACACTACTCAGTTTAAGCCTTAGTTCGTTCAGCAGACTTTCACTGATACCTTCTCCAATTCCTAACCATGAAGATTACTCTTATTTTACACTGCAAAGAATGGTGTGCTAGGGAATATTGAAAAACAGCCCACTTCTGGAAAAACAAAGAAAAATACAAACAACAACAAAATACTTATAACATATGCCTATATCTATAGTATACATATTCCCACCATGATTGATTTCAAGTAAGATGACATTAAGCAGTCAGCAAAATTCCTAAAAAGTTAACAATTCCTGAATATTTACAGCCTGTCCTCATGAGTTGATACATGCCAGCTCCAACACAGAACTGACTACAGAGCCTTACACTTCTCTGACAGCATGCCCAGTGCACTGCTGGTATGAGGGGCCCATGGTGTTAGAATCTATTTATTTTTTTCTCACTACTGTATTCCCAGTGTCTGGCAGTTTTCAACCCACTGAATGCAGATGATAAAGATATATTGAGTGAAATATAAAAGAACTGCATGGATATAAATGTTTCCACAGCCTCCAGGGATGTATATACTTAGGGAGTAGGAGAAGTGTCTTAAGGTAGACAGTCTCATCCCTATTTTCTAGACTACTCACATCAGTATATTTGGGGGAGAAACTGGAATGGGTATGTGCAGCTTGAAATGCTCAGCTGGTGAATATGATTCAATTCTGCGTTGGAAAAACAATTATAATTAATGTATGTTGAGTGTACATATACTGGAATATTCAAGCTAATTTGTAAATCCAATATCTGTAGTCTTCTGTATAAAAACTCTTTGCGGTCGAGTCAATTCCAACTCATAACGACCCTATGGGACAGAGTAGAACTGCCCCATAGGGCTTCCAAGGAGCGATTGGTGGATTTGAACTGCTGGTCTTTTGGTTTAGCAGCCAAACGCTTAACAGCTGTGCCACAGGGCCCTAATCTTTTGTATAGGCTACTATTAAAATGGCTGAGCTTTGCAGATACTAAGTGTATGTCTATTTAACTGGCAAAGAAAGGACTTAAAGTTAATGGGGGTGAATATATAACTCAATCTCTTTCAGCTGCTTTGTTATTTGTAGTTTTAAGAATTGGGAATAAAATTATCTTCATTACCCTAGAAAAGTTCCTTAAACAAAGTGCAATTTACTTGAGATCGACTAGAGAACAGGAAGTTAATGGGATTGAATGAACATAAGCATATCTTAGAAGCTTTGGGAGAATAAGTACAAGAGAATCAGACCAGTTCTGGAACCCCACAAAATTGATGCTCACATATTTTATGGCCCTGCTTGCAAGATAAATGATTCAGGTTCTTTAAGAAACAGTTAACATTTTAAAACTCTTCATGTCATATTTGTATGATACTAATATGTGTATTTTTAATTTTCATATTTCTGAAATTCATATGCAATGAGAAAAACACCTTGAATTATAATTTTTTGGTAGCAGTCGCTTCTGCCTTAGTAATACACAAAAATAATTATATAATCAATTTGATAAAATGCAATAATTGAGTACCTGGGTGGTACATCTGGTTAACATGCTCAGTTGCTAACCAAAAGTTGGGCAGTTTGAGTCCATCCAGTGATGCCTGGGAAGAAAGGACTGGTGGTGAACTACTTCTGAAAAGTCAGTCATTGAAAATCCTTTGGATAACAGCTCTACTCTGGCATATATGGGGTTGCCATGAGTCAGAATCAACTCTACAACAACTACTGTAGGTATTATTTTACAAATAGGTTGTAAAATTACAATAATGCCCTTTTTCAAAATCTTAATTCAGAACAACAAAACAAGACAAACACACACACATACACAAGGAAAAACTGGATGGCTGTAAACAGTAGTTTAGAATTAAAATAGTAACAGCAAGGGAGCTGAGGACATAATTATGTTTAAAACTGCATTTTTTGAGTCCCCAGTATGGTTTTAAGGCTTAAGGTAGAGAGAGATAGAGAAGTAGAGGTAGCAAACTGCTCTGAAATTAACCTATTAATTTAAAAAGGATGGGCATGAGCAGTTAGGATAAATTATATTTCTAAAATGTGGTCGAGGAACCATATCTCTGATAATTACCTGGTGTGGCTATTAAAAATGCAGATTCTTTGGCTCTGACCCAAAGGTATAAAATCAGAACATTTGTAGGTAGGAAACAGAAGGCTTCATTTTTAACAAGCTCTCTAGTGAGTTTTATTCATAGTAAAGTTTAAGAAACCCTGCTTTGTTGGAAAGAACAAAAAGAGATAAGTAAAAAATTGTAAAACTTAAGAAAAATGAAGCTTTAGGACATAACTAAACAGTGTTACCTTTAAATAATTATATCTTCTTGACACTTATAAGAGAATGATTTAATATAGTTTGGCACAAAAGTGAATGCAAAATTCATTTCTGTAGAATTTTGCCCTTGCTGGTGGTCTATAAATAGTAATCTCCTCACACTGTTGATAATGATATCTCCTGACACACACACACATACACACACACACACACGCACACACACAGGGCTCTGAAGTCTTGTTATTTTACCTTGTATTTAATGATTTTGCTGAATGTTGTCTTTTATTTTAAATTACTGCATTCATTTTGGAAGTAGGGTTTGTGCAAATAGTACACAAATTGTTGTTTTAGTTTTTATAGTTTAAATTGGCACATCAGAGGCCAATTATTAAAATATGGGTATTGTATCACTCTATCCAAAGGTATTTCCTTTAACCGTAACTTTCTGTTAAAAAATAATTTTATTTTTTTCTATCATCAGAGAATCTCGTGTATCTACATTACCTTAACTATGCTAAACACACTTTACCTCTTTAAAGTGAATTCTGCTTTGTTACCACAAAGAAAATATTAATTGGAAGCACTTTCAGTAATCTCTATAACATACCAGTTTCTTAAGTCATTAGGATGAATATTAATGCCATACCTTTAGACTGAAATTTCTGAAAAAAAATTCATTTATATTTTATATTTTATTTTTTTACTGCAAAGATGCTCTTTGCTTCTTTTATATTAAAAAAAAAAACCCTGCAACATCCATTTTATAAAATTATGTTATTTCTCTCTGATTATGACTGACTCTATGCAGTCATCCTAAAATTGGTATATGAGGAAATAATACCTTGAAAAGAGGAGAGAGGAACCATAGTTTACGCAACAGCTTCACTTAACATGCTACCTCACAGAGAGTAGACTGAAGGGAAACGGAACCCATAGGAAAACAAGCCCCGTGCTTATGCGTTGAAATTTCTTTCCTCTTCTCCGACTTTGTGAATCAAGTACTTTTTCTTCTTGATTTTGATTCATGGTGAACCTATGTGTGCTAGAGTAGAATTGTGTTCCATAGAATTCTCAGTGGCTGATTTATCAGAAGTAGATCGCTAGGCCTTTCTTTTCAAGGTTCTTCCAAGTGGATTTGAATCTCTAACCTTTTGGTTAGCAGCCAAGTGCAAAACATCTTCAAAATACTCCTGAGCTGTCTGCAATTTGACTTAAATGTCGTTTCTCTATGTCCCCAACACACTCTAGAAATATCTCTTTTAAAGTGCTTATCATTACAAATTTAACTTTGGAGATCACTTTTTGTCTCCCCATCACACTGTGAGATGTTTAAGGCCAAGAAGTTTTGTCACACACATAGTAGCTAAACGTTGAATATTGCTGAATTAAAAAAAAAAAAAAACCATAGTTCTTTCAAAGCAAATGCAATTTAAAGTAGGCTAGGGTAAAGAGAGTCACAGATGATACAGGGTTCTACAAAGTCCCTTAAAGCTTTTGGCTTAAAGCATGTATTTTGTCTCCTTGAGCACTAAGGCCAACCCTATTAGACAGCATTATAAATGATAAATATGCAAATTTTAAAAAATAGTCTAGTTTTAATGGGGATTATAACAAAATTGAATATCAGCTTAACTTTGAACTTCTTGGCTTTTATGTTTCAAGTTAAATCCATGATACCACTTGAAACTATTTTCTGGAATGCAAATCAGCACCAAGACTGCTGAATATAGTATGATAAATGAAAATAATAGCAGAAAAGACCTTATATAAACTATTGAATTTTCTTTTAAAACAGTAAGTAGAGTCGAGATGGTCTTTGTTATCATTTTAATTGACTGAATCTAAAACTTAACTTAAACTTCAGTATAAAGAAAGTTGCACAATTTCAAAAGAAGGAATAGTCTAATAAACCAAAAAAATACTACATTTTACATTTTACCTAGGAGATAGTAAGAATTAATAGCTTTAAATACATTGTTTTGTGAAGTATTCATTTTATTCTGAATTAATTTAAAACACTGTTTTCCCCTAAACTGTGTGTAAATTGCAAAGTTACAGAAATAGATCATCGAATATTGAAAGTCAATTTCTCTGCATTAATATTCTTATATAAAACTAGGAATTTGCTAAGGTATTTTTTTGTATATTATTTATTATCTGATTTCAGATAGTCACATAGTTGAAAGGTAGTTTCAATTTCTTCACATAGTAAATTCAATATTAACATTATTTTTCTTGGAATTGAATTTTTTTATCATATCTACAACAAAATGCTTTGTCTTTACTAATATGATATAATGAAGAACCCTGGTGGCACAGTGGTTAAGAGCTCAACTGCTAACCAAAAGATCTGTGATTCTAACCCACCAGCCTCTCTACAAGAGAAAGATGTTGCAATCTGCTTCCGTAAAGATTACAGTGTTGGAAACCTATGGGGCAGTTCTACTCTGTTAAGGTTGCTACGAATCAGAATCTACTCGATGGTATGTAAAAACAACAATATGATATAAAAATGATAATGCAATAGAGTATTTCACAGTGAACATAAATTATTTTTTTAAAATACTGAATATATTAAAAGTGTTCTTTGAGTCCAAACTCACTCTTCTGTGAACATTTTAATTCAGTGCCAATTTAATTTAGACGACGGGCCTATACTTAAACATGCTCGACTTGGTTACACATTTTTATCTTACAGAGATATTTAGATTTTTATATACTTCTGATTTTAATAATATATAAAAATGCAGATAAATTGTAGAAAAAATATCATACAACTGAAAGAGAATGAGGGACGGGGGTGGACAATTCCATAATTACAGACATAGGGTATATATTCTCTCATCTTTAGATCTATGTTCTCTTCTACTAAGTATTTTCTGTAACATTAATTATTTTCAATATCATCATTTTAATGGTTACCTATATTCCATGTAATAAATAAATAAGTATACAGTTAATCATTCCAAAGTTTTTGGAATTTATATTATTAACAGGTATTATTAGTACACTTCCCTTAAAATAATGTTACAATTTACACAATTAATGACAGGTGAGTGGCACAAAAGGCATAAAATAATCTGAAACAATGAAGGCAGCATAGTTACACAGTTTTTAATTCTGTAGTTCAACACCATGTATAGCTCGCCTCATCTGTGGCACACCTGTCTTTTCTTTCATGTTCCAAAGATGAGTCTAGTAGTTATAGGCATATTATGATGATAAGTCCATCCAAGAGTCAAAAAAAATTTCCAGTAAAAAAAGGAAATATTCCTGTTTTGTCTTCTTTTGCAAGACTAAGGAAGAACTTTCCAGAAGCACCTCAGAAGTTTCCCTTTTACTTCACACTGGGAAGATTCTCAACAAAAATCGTGCCCAACTATTCCTTTGTGGAGTGAGTAACTCCACACTGACTGATTTACTTGTTGAGAAGAGACGTTTTATTCCATATTATGTTATTGTTGTTAGGTGCAGTCAAGTCGATTTCTACTCATGGCAGCCAAACGTGCTATAGAATAGAACTGCTCCATAGGGTTTCTCTTGGCTATAATTTCCACTGAAGCAGATTGCCAAGAGTTTTTTTCTAAGGTATCACGGGTTGGGTTCAAACCACCAGCCTTTAGGATAGCAGTGGAGTGCAAACCATTTGCGCCACCTAGGGACCTTAACATTGACTGATTCAGAATAACAGGATTCTACCCCAGTGATAGGAGAGGGGCCTAGACTTTGCAAAGGGCACTTAAGTGAAGGATGAATATAATCAGATTTCTGAAATGTATGTCTTTCATCCTACAGCAGCTAACCAAAAGGTCAGCAATTCCAATCCACAGCCGCTCCTTGGAAACCCTACAGGGTAGTTCTACTCTGTCCTATAGGGTCGCTATGAGTCAGAATCACGGGCATGGCAATGTTTTTTTTTGGTTAATCAGTAAGTCGGAATGAACTCAAGGACAACAAGTTTGGGTTTTGGTATCAGTAGTATATATGACAAATTTCTTTATAGAATATAGGGCTATTATGAATCATAACTGAACAAATTCAGACATATTTACAGAACCCAGATA
The DNA here is from genome assembly GCF_000243295.1 of Trichechus manatus latirostris. Lineage (NCBI taxonomy): Eukaryota > Metazoa > Chordata > Mammalia > Sirenia > Trichechidae > Trichechus > Trichechus manatus. The sequence goes on from NW_004444255.1 coordinate 1,069,809, forward strand.
AAATTATTTATGTTTTACCATATAAAATGGGAGATTTTTCAGGAAAACAATATTTCCTAATTTTACTATGTTCCAAAAAAGGTACCAGGATGCTCACTTATAGGACTTTTACAAGTAACAATAAATAACTCATTTATTACATCATAGAATATATACGATATTAATGACCATAATTAATTTATTCATGTTTCTGAAGATATTTAGCAGAACCACATTCATATAGAAAATAGATTTAAAATGAGCAATGATTTGTTTCTAAGTTGGCTGATGCAAAGAGTGTTAGGATGCTTCAAATAAAAAAAAAATTCATACATAGTTTTGGCCATTGTGTTTTAAAATATTAAATTTATGAAAAATTTTCTGAGCTGCTCCTGAATCTATATGGTCTTATTGGAGCTCTCCTAAGTAGTGACAAAAATTAGTAATAGTAAACATGGTTTTATGAATTTTGTATGGCATAATTTATATTTATATTATTTTGAAAGCAATAAAGCAAAGTCATACAGTCACAAGTTGAGTAAGGTGAGAATAATGTTACTGTTAGTTGCTCAGAATAACCCACTAATGTTCTTCTACCTTACCTGAGGGAGCACTCCACAAAGATGAAAGTTTTACTACTGATTTTGCTATTTCACCTTGTGCATGCTGCATCCAGTTGATAAACTTACTGGCTATCAATTCAATCATGTAAATTGTGTGAAAAAAGTCATTAATCAGTGCACAGTAATATGCTTACTTTTAAGACATGTTTACAAGCAAATTATTTGAATTTATGTGGATTATATAATAAATCATGAAGTAGGAAAGTAAATAAGAATTATCTTAATTTCTCTACAGTATACAAGCAAAAGAAGTTGCAAAGAAAGCCTGACTATATAATTATTTTCATTATTCTAAATATCATGCTTGTTTCTACAGCAAATAGTAATGACAAAAAAAAATAAAAATATTAAGGAAAATAGTTTGTCTGGTGAGTCTCCTGGTTTTATGATTGGTGTTAAACATCGGTAAATTGCTAGCCTGAGTGTAGGTTACACTAGCCTATCTGGAAAGTTGTCTATTTAACCTAGGTATGATATGAAAGGGGCCTTGGTAGTACAGTGTTTAAGAACTACTACTGTTAACCAAAAGGTCAGCAGTTTGAGTCTACCAGCTGCTCCTTGGAAACCCTATGGGGCAGTTCTACTCTGTCCTACAGGGTTGCTATGAGTCAGAATCAACTTAAGGACAACGTTTCTTTTTTTGGTATGACATGAAAATTGAATTAAATTTTATACTATCTTTTCCTTAAATACAGCAAAGAACATAGTGAATGAAAGAGTAAATGAAAGACCATGTGAAAACACACTTTTACATGTATGACTGAACATGAATATGGATATGAACATGAAGTATGGACATGAATAAGTAGGATTTTTTAAAACAGTGAGCATAAAAATCTGAAATTAATACACACAAATTCATCAAATGTAATTGTGAAGAAAACACACATTTATATGTTATTGTTTTCTCTTGATAATAAATGGAAGTTCTACTTTCGCTTCCAGCCATGATAAGCAACTGGTGCCAGACTAGTCCTTGATCAGGAATGAACTAGAAAATTGTACAAACATACAAAAAAAAAAAAAAACAAAACCCTGTTTTCAGACATGGTACAACAGGAAGCTCAGGACTGTGATCTATGTAGAAGTGAAACAAATGACCTATTATTTTCCAGCTCTCTACTTGGGGCACTTTCTGAATTGTGGCAAAGGAAGGAGACAACCAAGCCAAGCACTAGGGTCCTGAAGAATTGAGGAAACAAATGAAATTTCAAGAGAATGAGGTGGTTGGAATTTGTAGGGCAGAATACCAGAAAGGAAGGAGCTCCATAAAATAAATGTTGCCAAAAAACATGCATAAAGCCCCGTTGATGCCTGGCTAACTACCAAGGTGTTCATCCATCGGGTAAGAACAATCAAGTCTAGGTAGTACACCAGATCTCTAAATTCCCACTAAGAAAAACAGGCTGTGTAAGAACAACTATTTGGAAGCTAATATATGAAAAATTGCCAGACACACGCAATGATGGGGAATGTTTAATTTATAAACAAGGAGAGTGGAGACACCTTGTTGAACACCTACACTATTCAGTAGAGACACAGAATCATCATCGTTTAGTAGTAGTACTCATCTAAAACTATAGTAAAGACTCCTGTATTATCATCAATGTAGCAAACTGCCAAAACTTAGTGGTCTAAAGCAACATAAATTTCTTGCTTTACTGTTGTGAAGATCGAAAATCAACAATGGATCTCACCAAGCTAAAATCAAGGTATAGCAAGGGCTGCATTCCTTTCTGAAGGCCCTAAGGGACAATTTGTTTTCTTTCCTTTTCTAGGTTCTAGGGGCTGCCCACATTACTTGGTTTATAGCCACCTTCAATCTTCAAATCCAGCAACAGCTGGTTTAATCTTTCTTACATCCAATATCTTTCTCATCTTCATTCTGAAACTCACTTCCTCTTTTGCTTGTCTTCCATTTTAAAGGACTCTTGTGATTTCTTTGGGCCCAGTGGATGATCCAGAATAATCTCCTTATTTTCAGGTCACCTGATTAGCAATCTTCATTATGTCTAAAACCTTCATCACCCCTTGCCATATGTTGTTACTGCTGTTGTTAGGTACTGTTGAGTGGGCTCCTACTCATAGCGACTCTATGTACAACAGAATGAAACACTGGTCCTGGGCCATTCTCACAATAATTGTCATGTTTGAGTCCATTGATACAGCCATTGTGTCAATCTATCTTGTTGAGGGTCTTCCTCTTTTCACCGACCCTCTACTGTACCAAACATGATGCCCTTCTCCAGGGACTGATTCCTCCTGATAACATGTCCAAAGTAAGTGAGACAAAGTGTCACCATCCTAGCTTCTAAGCAGCAATCTGGCTGTACTTCTTCCAAGTCAGATTTGTTCATTCTTCTTGCTGTTCATGATATATTCAATATTCTTCACCAACACCATAATTCAAAGGCATCAATTATTCTTTGGTCTTCTTTACTCATTGTCCAGCTTTTGCATGCAGAATATAACATATTCATAGGTTCCAGAAAGTAGGCTACAGAAATCTTTGGGAGGGACCGTAATTCTAACACGGATTCTTTAAATATAAACCAAGAAAGCTAAAACACAAACATTTAAAGATTCAACTAATCCTCAAGTAACTTGACTACCTACCAAAAGAAACAAGCCTTCAGAAAACAATCCCACTCTTTAAAAATTACCAATATCAGGAATTAAAGAGAAGGCTATAAAACTGAAGACATTAAAATGATAATAAAGATCTATAATGAACAATTTTGATGTAAAACTGACTTATTTGTCTCTAGACAAAAAGAACTCTTGGCATTCCATATAAATATTACAAAATGAAAACAACTAAAAGTCATTCTAACTCACAAAAAGAGACCAGACTTACTAGCCTGACAGACAGACTGGAGAACCCTGAGAGTATGGCCCCCAGACACCCTTTTAGCTCAGTAATGAAGTCACTCCAGAGGTTCACCATTCGCCAAAGATTAAACAGGCTCATAAAACAAAATAAGACAAAAGGGGCACACCATCCCAGGGGCAAGGACTAGAAAGCAAGAGGAGATAGGAAAGCTGGTAATACGGAACTCAACGGTGAGAAGGAGAGAGTACTGACATGCCTTGGGGTTGGTAACCAATGTCACAAAGCAATATGTGTAGTAATTGTTTAATGAGAAGCTAGTTTGTTCTGTAAACCTTCATCTAAAGTACAATTAAAAAAAAAACTAAAACTCATGCTTATTAAACATAGACTATCATCTTTAAGACAGTGTTAATATCAGCACAGTTTTAAGAAAATTATCTGCAAAATCATTTGTCATAAAATTTAGTCTATTTTTGAAAAACATACTTTCTACTTAAGAGCTGCATATTTTTAAAAAAAATTAATTCTGTCTATTATTTATTTTTTTTCTCTAATAAATTTTAAAAATGAGTCCATTAGGTCATTATTTTAATGAAATTCAAAAATAATCCATTTTAGACTGCTAAATATAGTTATAATCAGAATCTAAGCTCTAATTTTTGCATAAATTGTACTGGTGCACAGCATGCTTTACTGACTATTTCAATCAGCAGACTAAACACTATTAATTATGAGTAAGTTATAAGTTGCTGTTCCCTTCATTGTTTTCACGTAAGAAATTTTAGTGTTGGTTGAAAAGGTATGATTTTATAAACTCTGCCTTGAAGATAAATATTTCAGCCCTGCTTTTAGATCTAGTAACTAAGGAGAATGAACTAAGGCAATGAGATAACTGGGAGAGGGTACTTAAGTAGTTAATATTCACTTTTACAAATCATGAAAAATTTACACTAGGAAATAAATTAGTAAATTAAATAACATTAATCAGTTGCAGTTCAGCTTTTAAATTATTTTTATATGTGAATTTGTATTCAGATACCTATTGTAAACCATTTTTAAGATTTGTTGAGTATATTACATTCTTTTGTAATATCCTATAAAGAACATTAAATTCATAATTATCTCGAGTTCCTTTTCCATAACTTCCTATTATTTGAAATTTAATATTAATAGAATCACAGCTATAATATTTATTTAAAGAACAATAGGGTTAATCAAAAATTTTTCTGAGTCATCATATATAATTTCTTTTGTATAAAGGTTTTATTTTACTTAGTTAAGTCACCGTAAGTTATTAAAATGATTTTTTTTTTTTACTTGCAATTGCTGTAGAAAAAAATAGAAAGTCTTACCATTCTCATTATTTGCACATGTGGCAAGTAAAAGAATATGTTTATAACAGACCGGAGAAAATGACTATAAACCCACTGGCATATAACATGGGAAGTATGCATGAAAATAGGCCAATTTTTCTGGAAATGAACTTATTAATGCTAAATTTTTGCTGACTTCCAACTGATCTGAAAACTGCTTTACAAAATTCAAAAGGCACTTCATGAATTGTAGAAGAGATGAGGAAAAGTGGAATGAACTAACCATAACCAAGCACATTTCACTTATTTGGCTTCCAGCAAACTCTCCTGTAATCTATACCTGTGTGCTGGGGGAAATGAATAAAATTGATTAGGGTAACTGAGTTCCACCAGAGTGACACCAAAAGCTTGCTGAGCAGTGCAAAGCATTTTAGAGATGAAGCGTAGCTATAATTTTATTGTTTTTTAGATCTTAGAGTATGTTTCTTCCACTTCCAAATTTTCACACATTAGTCATAAAAATGTCAACTTGTCATAAGGAGGCTTTAGACAGTTGAGGAGGAAAACTAAAAAACAAAACGGGATTTGAAATAGATAAATATACAATAGAGATAAGACTGAGTGGAAAAATAAATATGTTTCTTATGTTTGATTAGCATGCTTATCTAAAAAGTCACTTACAAGTACTTGATAAAATTGATAACTGGCTTCATAAAAATCCATACTTTCATAAATAGAAACAAAGCTTATTGAAGTAAAGATACTTCTCCAGGGGGCCTACTTTCCTTTAACGATGACTATTTTTATTGAAATAATCCTGAGTCTGTATGGTGCATTTTAAACACGAAAACTCAACACATGTTAAGAGATATTCATCTCAAATAGGAGGTTTTCAACATTGTGATAATCAAAACAATCAAAAAACTTGATTTTTCCTTGTCCAACTAATCCTGAAAATGTGATGACAAATCAGTCATCTGCTTCATCTACTCACCATCTATTTTCTCAAAAAAAGTAGATTCAAACAAACCCAACTGATTTAAATCTGAGAAGAAAACTGCTATCCAAACTGAAGATATTCTGATTTAAAGTGACAACATTATTTTTATTTATTGTCTATATTCTGCCTACCTGCAAAATTATATACTAAAGTTAAAAAAACTAAGAGGGCAAAGATTCAAAACAATTATATAAGCAGAGGGCATATCAAATTTCAAGTAATAAATTGTGGCTATAAGACAACTATTGCCTAACAGAAGTACTATTACACTTAAACTTAAGTCCTCCAAGAAGGTGTTAAATTATTGGAGGAGCCAAACATGGACCAGAAAATTTCTGTTAATTAAGTTGATCAGTCAAAATTCATCGCAAAGGTTATTTTCCCATTTTCCACAAATACACTGACTAACAGCGTAATATACCTGTCTACTGGCACAAGCTAATAGGAGTGGAAACCAAAATGACAAATGTGATTCATCTAAACCTACTAAAAATTAAACTTATTAAAAGAAAAGTTTATTTTATTTAGACTCAGTCTATTTGAATGTTAGTTTATTCCTTTTAGATTCATCAGAATCTCATATATCATAAAAGATAAATTCAGTTTAATTCAATAGATTGAATGTACTTATTGTGTGCATGCAATTAAAATGGTTGAGAATTCAAGGAAGAGAAAAGCAAATGAGAAATTTACTTTCTCAAGGTGTTATATCACAATTGTTGGGAGTATACTACATGTTTCACAAAGACATGGTATGTTCTATAGAAGAAACACTTTAAAAATTAAAATATAAATAATATAGGATCACAGAACAGATGAATGAGCAATTGTTTTTAGTGGTGGCACAAGAAAATTTTAATGGAGGAGATGACATGTCAACTGATCACATTAGCGTCAGAACTTCAGAAGAGAGGTAAAGATAATAGCATCTGATCAATCAAATGCAATGATAATGCTTTCGTAAGTGGTGACTCAAATCATGGTGTTTTAAAAAGATTTGTGAGGGGATTATTGGGAAGATTGGGATTAGATTTTGAAGGACTCGAACTGCATGCAACACAATTTGAATTTCATACTGTTAGTATTGGGGAGTGACATGATCAACTGTGACTTTAAAGGGTTCATTCCCTCCTATATCTTCAAGGTCACACAGAAGTAAGAAGTTAGGGCCTTCTAACCAAAAAATCAGCAGTTTGGAACTACCAGCCACTCTGCAGAAGAAAGATGTGATGGTCTACTTCTGTAAATCTTACAGCCATGGAAACCCTATGGTGTATTTCTATTCTGTCCTATAGGGTCTCCATGAGTCTGAATCAACTTTATGAAAATGAAGTTATCACCCTGCACAGGTCACTAGGTGATGAAATTGGTTTTCTCTGAAATACTTACTAAGCTAAAGGTTGGCAATTCAAACCCACCCAGCAGCACCAAGGAAAAAAACGCTTGATGATCTGCTTCTGCAAATATTATTGCCTAGAAAACCTTATGGAGCAGTTCTACTCTGTAACAAATCGGTGGTTCATGAGTCAGAATCGACTCCACAGCAATAAGAAATCACCCTGCACACGCACAAGGTGCTCTAAATCCCCAGGCATATGACGGAGCTTATTAAAGGTCCCTGCAGACATCCATTACCCAATTTTTCCTTTTTAAATTTTTTGACCAACTCCTTGTTTTACCCCAGTTGTAATCACTGCCTCAGGAAGCTATAATGTTAATTGCTATCAATCGTTTTTGACAACTCACCAAAAAAAAACCTGCTTGCAGTGAATGATCTCTACATCTGGTGAAATAAAGACAAACCTGCAAGGAGGGGTTTCCATGGCAATTCCAGACAGGACACATAGTGACAATTCTCTGGATATATGCTTTTTGGGGAGCTCTAACTAATTCTTCCTCCTGTAATACTGCTGAGCTGCTGGTTTGCACCAACAGCATTATTGAAAGTCTGTTGGTATTCAAGACTACCACTTAGCTCAGAAAGCAGGATAGGAACAGGGCAAATGAAAAGGCCATGAAGCATCATGCTCTTGCTGAGGTTCAGCCATTTTCCTTGAATAAACTCTCCTCAGATTGTTGTAATATTTTGGCAGGGTAAATTACACTATTTAAAAAAGTTGATTTTGACAATATTTATCAGTGTTATCTTTGATTTTTTTGAGGATCATATTTTTGGAGGTTCTTTTTCCACTATTCCCACTGATATCTCTCATAATTTGCTTTTTGAGTTTGAATTTTTCCTGCATTTTGTTTTCTTAAAGCAGTTCCAAGTATGTGTATTCATAATTGTGTCTTTTTTAAAGTGAATTGGCTTTAAAAAATAAAGGATTTTTAGAGAGAATTCAGCAAAAATTCTATATTCATTCCCACAGCATATCAGAGATCAGTGCTGTCAATAACTTTCTATACTGCAAAAATGTCACTATGTCCTTTGGGTATAATACATTTTTTAATGAGAAAAGTGCTGCTGGTTAAAACTGCTGCAGAAAGATCTAAATTGTTTGTCCTTCAATTTCAAAAATGTACAATGATTATCACATTTGCTACTAGCAGAATTAATTCAAATAATTCATCAGCCCTGGTTTAATTATAAATTATCTTTGCAATTTGATCTAGAAATTGAAAATTTATAGGAGGTAATATGTGAATAAAAAAATTGAGTACAAATATTGTGATAAGCATTAACAAAAGCATATACGTACATGTAAAGGCAAATATACAGACTAGGAAAAAGATGGTATAAGTGACGAAAGTAAGGGCTATGGGTTCAGACAATTTGGAACATAATTATGATGCCACCATTTATTGATCTGGAAAATTGACTCTCAAAGTCCTCACTTGCAAAATGAGAAGGATAATAATGTCTGGCTGGAGTAGCAGTGAGAATTATATGTGATAATCCATGTAAAACACTCACACAGAGTAGGATACAAAGCAAAACCACAACAAATATTCATTATTATTTTGAAATGTTACATATGTTGGCTTATGATAGCAAAAGGAGCCTCCCTGTAACAAACTGTCTTAATAAAAATTGCTATCATGCTTATAACGAACCTGTACATGCACCAAGAGGCAGTGGTTCAAAGAGAACGGAGATACTGCATGGTTTAAAATCAGGAAAGG
>NW_004444255.1:1078902-1080191 GCF_000243295.1 Trichechus manatus latirostris
GAAAATCAGAGACTATACGTTTCAGTATGGTTTACACCTGAACATAAAGAAAAGAAAAGTCCTTACAACTGGACCAATAAGCAACATCATGATAAATGGAGAAAAAATTGGAATTGTCAAGGATTTCATTTTACTTGGATCCACAATCAACGCCCATGGAAACAGCAGTCAAGAAATCCAAAAACATATTGCATTGGTCAAATCTGCTGCAAAAGACCTTTTTCAAATGTTAAAAAGCAAAGATGTCACTTTGAGGACTAAGGTGTGCTTGACCCAAGCCATGGTATTTTCAATTGCTTCATATGCATGCGAAAGCTGGACAATGAATAAGAAAACTGAGGAAGAATTGACGTCTTTGAATTTTGGTGTTTGGATGCCAGAAGAACAAGTAAATCTGTCTTGGAAGATTTACACCCAGAATACTCCTTAAAAGCGAGAATGGCGAGACTTCCTGTCACATACTTGGGACATGTTGTGAATAGGGAGAAGGACATCAGGCTTGATAAAATAGAGGGTCAGCAAAAAAGAGGAAAACCCTCAGCAAGATAGATTGACGCAGTGGCTACAACACTGTGCTCAAACATAGTAATAATTCCGAGGATGGATCAGGACTGGGCAGTGTTTCACTCTGTTGTACATATGCTCGCTATGTTGCAACTGACTCTACAGCACCAAAGAACAACAACCATTAACTAGTTTCCAACTAACTTCCAGGCAGTGTGGTAGTTATATTTTATATCAACATTCATAATTTCTTATCAAAATAATTATTTTATTTGTTATATTTCATTAATATGTGTTAAGAAATATAATGATGCCAAAAGTAACTATCAAAATTAGAGAACAAATACTTTGTGGCTCAAACAGTTGTGTCTGGTTAATATTTTGACTATGTCATCTTGATAATTCCTTCTCATGCACATACTATGTAAACAAATACTTATTTTTGTTTTGTCTTGTTTTGTTATTCTTCACTTGCCCAAATCTGTGACAAATATTGCCAAATATGTAACTATGATCTAAGACATTCTTTCACAACAGATAATTCTACGAGTTCTAATATGTCAAGATTCAACAGTTGTTTTCCTTCTACTACCAAAATAGAGCTAGGTAAAAATGAGGGCTTCAAGATGTAGAATCGGCACTTATTTCAGATTTTATGGAACATGCCCCATAAAATGTATCATATGAATTTTATGTACACTTAATCCACAAAGTCAGCAGAAAAAAGAAAGAGCAAGGCAGTATTTAAATTGAAAAAGAAAAAGAAAAAAAAAATGTTTACTACA
>NW_004444255.1:1100083-1101638 GCF_000243295.1 Trichechus manatus latirostris
AAAAAAAAATTGCCTTGAAAAATATAGTGGAGCCTGTCTTACTCAGGCATTCTATTGTTATGTAGAGAAAATACTGATAACAATGACTATCTTCAATCTATTTTTCTTTTCTTAAAGAGAAAAGTATGGGACATTTAATGTTTCTGGAATGCAAAGGCATTCAACTGTGTGGATCATGTTAAATAATGGATAAAATTGCTAAAAATGGGAAATGCAGAACACTTAATTGTTCTCAAGAGGAACCTGTACATATACCAAGAGGCAGCCCTTCAAACAGAATAAGGGGATACTGTGTGGTTTAGTCAGGAAGGTTTTGTGTTAGAGTTGTATCTTCTCACTATGCTTATTCAATCTGTATGCTGTGCAAATAATCCGAGAAACTGGACTGTATGAAGGACGTGACATCAAAATTGGAGGAAGACAAATTAACAACCTGCAAATTGCCGATGGCACAATCTTGCTTGCAGAAAGTGAAGAGGCTTTGAAGCACTTATCGATGAAGATCAAAGACTACAGCCTTCAGTATGGATTGCACCTCAACATAAAGAAAACAAAAATCCTCACAACTGGACCAATAAGCAATATCATGACAAACGGAGAAAAGATTGAAGTTGTCAAGGATTTCATTTTATTTGGATCCACAATCAATGCTCACTGAAGCAGTGGTCAGTAAACCAAACGATGTGTTGCATTAGGCAAAGCTGCTGTAAAATACCTCTTTAAAGTGTTGAAAAGCAAAGATGTCGCTTTGAGGACTAAGGTGCACCTAATCCAAGACATGGTGAGCTCTAATCGCCTCATATGCATGCAAAAGCTGGGCAATGAATAAGGGAGACTGAAGAAGAATTGATGCCTTTGAATTACGGTGTTAATGAAGAATATTGAATATACCATGAACTGATAGAAGAACAAACAAATTTTTCTAGGAAGAAGTACAGCCAGAAAGCTCCTGGCTACAGGGGCATTCTACTTCTCACGTACTTTGGACATGTTATCAGAAGGGATCAGTCCCTGGAAAAGGGCATCATGCTTGGGAAAATAGAGTGTAAGCAAAAAAGGAGGAAGACCCTCAATGAGATGGATTGACATAGTGGCTGCAACTATGTGCTCAAGTATAACAAGTACTGTGAGGATGGCACAGGACCAGGCAGCATTTTGTTCTGTTGTACATGGGGTCACTCTGAGTCGGAAGCACTGGATGGCACCTAAAAATAACAACAATGTTTCTGGAAGGCTATTTAACTAGGTTTACATTGTATGCTATTTGTGTACAATTAGAATATTCCTGACTTAATATGCATTCATCCTATGAGAAGATATATCTGCTTACAGGTGCCACTAAGTCATGGTGAGAGATGGCTTGCAATTACTATCCATTCTAATCTTCTCAGAAAAGGATATTCTTCTGGCCTCATTTCCATTAAAACCTGTCTCATGAGTCTACGCTACCTAGTTGCTTGGCTCTCTCCCCCCATTGATAGGTTTTGTGAATTGTTTTCATTAGTTGAAACTCTTTCTTCAAGAATTATCCATTTGTAGAAGGAAAGTTCATGGA
>NW_004444255.1:1102688-1107862 GCF_000243295.1 Trichechus manatus latirostris
GTGGCTGATTTATCAAAAAGTCCCACTCCAATTGAGATGGTCTAAGACAAAATTTCTGCAGTCTTAGTCACTTCAAATAACTAAAAAAAATCAAACCCGTTGCCTTCAAGTTGATTCCTACTCATAGCAACCCTATAAATAACTAGGTTGGCATTTTTCCCTGGATGTAAGAGGTTTTAGTTTGTTATATGTATAAAGGTTTCCTCATGTAAGCAGGAGGGACCTACATGTGTACTCAACTAGATACAATAGTTGTAATTTCTTACATTAGGAACTCATTCAAATCATAAATATTTGTTTTCTTAATTCTGTGTGTGTATAGGTTTTAGATTTCCAAATGTTAGGAATTACATATCTTGGCTCCTCTATTGGGTTTGGATATTATTTCCTGTTGGGTAGTAAATGTATCTCCCCACTTTCATAGTTGGATGCTGCACTACACCAACATTCAAAAAAAAAAAAAATCTTAGAAGAAATGAGTAGTTGGCTATAACTTTGAAAACCTTAAGAAAACAAATTGATCTTTTTAATTCATGGGCCTGAAGCTTTCTTGCTAGACTACCTGATTTAATATCCTTGTAAGCTGGAACTGATTGGTTTAACATAGTGAATCTCAGTTTATTAAAATCACCTTGGTTGCTCTTTAAAACTACCTAATTCACTGTGACCTACCTCAGGGTAGTTAAAACAGAATCTCTGGGAACAAGGCCTAGTCATTCTAGTATGATTCTAATGTGAGGCCAGGCTTGAGAACTCTAAACCAAAGCATGGCATTGTCTCTTAAGTAGGATTCCTTATTGATAACTGTTTTAATCTCAGTTGGGAGACACACTTCAAGGCAGAATTCATGATGTTTGGATATCTAAATGTTACTATTGGTCAAAGTACTGCATTCCCTTCCTGTGGATAATCAGTTTAAACACAGATATATCAACATTTTTTTTTTTACATAAATAATGGTTCTGATTGAAATCATATAGTATAAATGCAGAGTATTTTTAATCACATTTCTATTTATGGAGCAAGTGTTGTATATTACCTCATAGTTCTTCTGTTTATACTGCAAGCTGTGAAGGATTATTCTAGACCAGGTAAAAAGTGCTTCCTATTACATTTTTATAAACCTATGGAGACGTCTGTTTGGAAGAATATAAGATAGGGGCTTTCATTGACTTTTCCTCAGGCTTTGCTTTTGTGGTAGGCAATTTACTAAAAGCTAAACAGCTAGAGTTGAATACAGGCCTCTGGCTCTGATATTAGTAAGAGGCTATACTCTGATATTCATGGGAGAATCAGGGTTGGTGGGATCTGTGTTTTAATGGATCAGATAACAGTCCCCACTGGGTAATTTATATCTTTCCTCCCTTTTGTAAATCAACTGAAGTTCTGTATATCAAAAGCTCCGGAGCAAAGATCATGGTGTATAGTGCTGTCTTTGTTATTATTACTATACACCAATATTAAACTGGCTTATGTTAAGTAGCACAATGATGCCATTTAACGAGTTTAACTAAATATTCTTGACAACACTGAAAAATAGTATGTGGACCACATTATTCTGATCCCTGAAGAATTAATTTTAACGAATTAAAACGGGAAGTCAGTTTTAGCAAGGGTGTAACTCTTTCCCGAGTAGTTGGTTTGAATTTATCATCATCATACTTTTTTCTACAGACTGTATCATCTTTCCATTAACTTGGAGAATGGCTTGAGATAATTTGGAGCCCTCCATTAGTAACAGATTCGCTACAGGATTGTGACCAAATCGTGTGCTCCGTGCTCTCCACTGGTTTTATGTTGTTTTCCACACTAGCATTTTCTTTTCAGGCAATTTATTTTCCAAATTATTTTTTCAATCTTTCTCCTTTTGTATTCTATGTATTTAAGTCACTTTATATCCTTCCTGAAACAAGGTGGGGCATCTATAGATAAAAGAAAACTAACAAATCCAAACTGTAAGTTAAATATCTTGAATAAAAACTTATTGGCCTTTCTCCCTCCAAATGATAAATACTTCACAAAAGCTTAGGGAATTGACCTCCTATCCCTTCTTCTACCCTCCAACGTCCTGGAATTTAATCTGTCAGTAAACATTGCTGAGCATTTTGCTTGGGATCCAATCCTGTGCAGGATATGTACACTTGTAGATACACTGCTATTAAGACATCGTGTCCAGTTGCAAAGATATCGATGTTATGTTGTATATGCATGGCTTAAGGATTAATTGGATTTGCAATTGAATTTGATTTTTGAAAAATGTAAAAGCCTCCATCCTTGAGACAGAAATCTATTTTCAAAGTTCTATTTAGGAAGGTGATGAGGATAAAGAGCCAGTGAATGAAGTCAAATGGCAAGAGAAGCTGGAAATACCAGAAAGAGCAGCAGAAGGAAAAATAACTTTCCTTCAGTGCAACAATTTAAATAAATTGAATACATTATCAGAAAGGCAGTATGCTATTTTCAGGAATTAGAAATTGTCAGAACAACCCTTTCTAGATTGGCTTCAAGCTGCTGGCAGTCTCCTTCCATTCACCCATTTCCCTGAGGATGAAAAGCAAGCCAGGTGGCTTATGTATGCACTTAAAAAAAAGGTGTTTTATCCAAGTGTGAGAACAGACAAGAAACAAAAATAGTCCTGTGATCTGCAAATGAGAAGGGGACTACATTCGAAAAAGATTTCTCACATTGAGAACAAATTCTTGAAATACAGAAGAAATCTCTGCTTATAAACAATAAAACCTGCCTGTTTTGGCAGGAGAGGAACCTACATGCTTGTATTGCCTTTTCAGGGATTTGAAAGGCTGAAGTTTATATTTATTCAGTATATAAAATTTATAAAGGGATAGCTTATTTAAAATACTTGCTAATGACTTAACTTTTAATTAGTGCTCATGTGTGTCATTTTGAAGCCTAATGGATAATTGTTTCCAAAATAAAAATATATTTCCCGCTACTAATAACCACAACAAGGGGGAAATGTGCAATGATTTGATTATGAATATGCATACTCATAAGGTTTTGTTTTGTTTTTAAACTGGAAGTCATTCCTTCCCCTGACAATATTACCAAGCAAGAAAGTGTAGATCAACTGGTATTACAGAAGACATCTAAATTGAGAATACATTTTATTTGAAGATCTGTGTTACAACGTCAGCAAAACTGAGTTGTGACTGTCTAATTTTCTCAATATTTGTAAAATGCTTGATTTAAAAGGGCAAAACAAAAATTAGGAAGAACTTACATGGAATGTCTAAAATAGGCAAATATTCATAGAGAAAAAACATTTATTAGTAGTTACCAGGGGCTAGGAACAGGGGATATGGGAAGTTGTTGCTTAAAGGGCACTGAGTTTCAGTTTGGGGTGATGAAAAACTTTTGGAAATGGATAGGAATAACGGTACTACAACCTGGTGAGCATAAAAAATGTGATAGAAATGGCAATTTTTTTGGATATATATATTTTTACCACAATAAAATAAAATTAGGGAGAAAACAATAGTTCTGATTCCTAATTCATCAAACTAGAAGAGTAGCTCTTACAGGTACACAAGTCACAGTTCTCTCACTGCCTCCACGATTGTACATGGCCTGTTTATGCTGTTCAGACAGAAATGATCATTGCTTGCCCTGTAGGAGGCATGAGAACATAACGTATGGACATTTTTTAAGGGGGGAAAAAGTATGCTAAGCAGAAGGAGAAATATGCTAAGCAGGCGAAAAAAAAAAAAGATCAGAAAGAATTTGCAGAAGAGAAATGATGTATTCTGCTCTCAGTTTTAAGTTTGCAAATCTTGGCCTTGAGCATTCAGCATTAGGGCTCATACTCAAACCACCATTGTTGAAGGAGAGGAAAATATCACAGCAGCTACTTCATAATATTGAAACACCTATTTCAAAGTTATGGAAACAAGTTAAGAAATTAAACAGTTCAACAACAATAACAAAAAAATTGAAACACTGGGCTCAGATGCTTTAGCACTTTTGGTTGTCAGAAAGTAGTTGTGGTTATCAATCTGAGTCCAGGATTGTGCAAGATATACTGAATTTTTCTCTTCTGTCTCTCACTGTCTTTTTTATCTGTCTTCCTGTCTGTTCTTTCTCAAAACAAATGTGATACTAAATTCCTAACACTGAACTACGGAGAATTTCAACCCCAAGTCTATTATTATAGCATACAATGGGAAGTTTTCTTAGTCTTATCTACACCAATTCACTGGGGACATTCCTCCAGGTCTACATGGCTCTCTGCTGTTTCAATGTCAGAAAAAGGACTTGAAATTTTCATATGAGACTGGGGATGACTCAGTTTAGATTCCAGGATCCCAGACTTTATCATTGAATCATTCCCCTGTGAGGTTTTGCCACACATCTGAGGCATTGCCAGGAATGAGTTCTGTCATCACAGCTGCCAGGAATCACAGTTTTTCGTCTTTTTTTCCCAAACATACCAGATTTCTCTTCCCAAAAGTCAGTTCCTCAAAATCCTCTGCTTCCCTTCAACCTCTCTAGAGCAGCTTTCATTATCTTTTCACATTCATAAAAGTAAAACGTTTCTTTGACTTGAACTTTCACAAGTTCTCAGAAGCAAAAAAACAAGACCCAACTACATGCTTAAAATGAGCAGAAAGAGAAAACTATGAGGAGGCCAGCAATAACTTAATATTTTATTAAGTAATGAATCTGTCACAAGTATATTACATTTTAGAAATAAGCTTTCACTTCAGCACCAAAACTTGCCAAATATACTCTTTGAAATTTCATAGTGGATTCGAACTCCTGACCTCTTGGTTAGTAGCCATAGATCTTAACTACCGCGCCACAAGAGCTCTCTATTTTGGAGATTTTGTAACATTAAGGAAGTTAACAAACGTCATTAAACATTATGAGTGATAGAGAGCATAGACTAGAGTGAGGTAGTTGACACATATCCATTGCTATTTATTTCATACTTTACTGCTTTATACACACACACATACACACACCCGAGGTCACAATGCAACAAAAACAGTACTAACAGCTAAGAAGCAGAAACAGCTGTCTGGGAATACTGCAGAAGTGCTCACAGTGATGCATTTCACCTGCTACACATGGAAGCAATTGATTGGACCCTAAACTGAAAGTGTGTAAGAATAACTTACAAGAGTTCGAGTCTCGAGTTCCGGCAAAATGGCGCT
>NW_004444256.1:0-2277 GCF_000243295.1 Trichechus manatus latirostris
TTTTTTTTTTTTGTAGCTGTTGTTTTTCATTTCATCCTTCTCTCAACCTAATGAGACACTTACTTTCATTCACCATTTCACAGGTAATCAAAATATGTGTTGGAGATGTCGAATAAATTACCTACTTACCCTTACTCTACTGTGTTCCATACTTACTAATGTGAAACTAAAACGTACCCAGGGAAGGATACTAAGTACAATGGTGTGAAATTATTAGATAATATTACTCATTTCTCACAAGAGTACTTGCATTATTTATAGACATGGCATGCCAGAAACTATAAAGAATTAGAGTTTTAGACAACTTTCGATACAGGATTAAAAAATGTTGATGATGAGTTTGGATATCAGAAATTCATTTGAATGCACAGAGAAGGGTCATGGATGAAATGAAATCAACCAGTCACAGTTTAAAAGAGGTTTACTACTTAGATACTGCTTGTCAGTTTTCCAAACATAATCATTACCAGTGGGGAAACAGAACTCAGAAACTCAGAGGGAATAATTTTAGTCCTGACGAAGTCATAATATACCGTATGTATGATACATATGTATGATATTGGACAGACCATTGAATCTCTCAGAATTTCAGTTTATTTCTCAATATAATTTTACAGGCAAAGATTATTTCATTTATTATGTACCAAATGAAGAAATGAGATTATAAATACTCTCATTTTCTATTAGAAGCATCTTCCCTAAAGAATACTCTTAACTTTTCTCTTGCAAATAAACTTTTCAAGTTGTCTTCAAACCCTATTTATCATAGGGTTAAATGCACAAATGTCTAAATGTAATTTATGTGCTGAACAATGAGAAATTAACATATACTTAAAATGTGTTCCTTCCCAGCAATTCATGGGAAAAGACGGCCTTTTCATTTTGATAAATGAATCTTGACTCCCTTCTTCAAATTATTAAAACTGATTTTAAATTAATTATAACCTAAACATGACAGTTAAAACAATTAAGCTTCTAGGAGAAATTAGGAAAACACTTTCAAGATCCTGAGGTTTGACACAGAATTCTTAAAACAGGACCAAAATAGCATTAGGGAAAAGATTGAAAACTTGATTTAACTAAAACTAAGAAGTTTAGCATCAAGAGAGTGACAAGGCAACCTCAAGACAGAACACAGTTGC
Source organism: Trichechus manatus latirostris (assembly GCF_000243295.1). Taxonomy (NCBI): domain Eukaryota; kingdom Metazoa; phylum Chordata; class Mammalia; order Sirenia; family Trichechidae; genus Trichechus; species Trichechus manatus. The sequence goes on from NW_004444256.1 coordinate 1,143, forward strand.
AATACATATATTCAGTAAAGGATTTGTATCAAGAAAAATACAAAGTACTCCTACAAATCAGTAAGAAAAAGACTGACAACCCAATAAAAATAGACAAACAATTTGAACAGAATTAACAAAAGAGAATATTGAAATGACCAATAAACCTATAAAAAAGAGCTCAACATTATTAGTGGTCTGGTAAACGCAAATTAAATGACGATGAGAGATTACCACATCACCACAATGGTTATAATGAAAAGAACTGATGATACCAAGTGTTGAAAGGATGTAGAACTAGAATTCTCTTACACTTCTGATAGGAGTATACATTTGCACAGCCACTTTGTAAAATGGTTTGGCAGTATATACCCGATTTAAACATACATACTCTCTATTACACAGCAATTCTATTCCAGGGTATAGCCAAAAACAAAGACTGTATCCGCTCACCAAAGAACATGTGGAAAGGTTATAGCCATGTTGTTTGTAATAGCCCAAAGTAGAAAGCAACCCAGATATTCATCAACAATATAATGAATAAACAACTTGTGGTAAATTTGTTTATTCATTCTGTTGAAAATAGAATTAGAAATTCCAATGAAAATTAACACATACATTTAAAAATTCTTAACTGATGAAATGATTTTGCTTTTCTGTACTTCTAGATTGCTGCAATAGAGTTTATTTCACTCCAAGAGGACACTCTCTTTTGAATAAAATTTGCAGCAATTTAAACTAAAAATTATTCTTCTTTGGCAACTGGATACTTCTGATAAATTAGCCATTAAAAACTCTATAGAGAACAGTTCTACACTGACATACATGGGTTGCTGTGACTTGGAACCAACTCAGTGGCAATTGGTTTGGTATATTTATGCATAGCAATAAAAAAAGAAAAACAAGTCTTTGTTGCACATGATAAATTATTCTCAGAGACATCATTTTGATTGAAATCAGCTAGACACAGAAGAGTACATACCATATTATTCCATTTACATAAAGTTCAAAAACAGGCAAAACTAACCTATGATGATAGAGTTTAGAATGGTTATTAGCTGTAGAGAAGAATATCGACTTGAAGGAGATTCAAGAGAGCTTTCTGGGGTATTGGAAATTTGATGTTTATTTATTGTTCTTCTGTATGGAGGATATA
>NW_004444256.1:6113-7548 GCF_000243295.1 Trichechus manatus latirostris
TTTTTGTTTGCCTTTGAGTACCTTTCTCATTTTGACTGCATTTCTGTCTGAGAAACACAGCCCTTTTAAATGACCCAATTCCCAGAAGTCAGAGAAGTCGTTTGAGAAAATACATTTTTTTTTTTCAACAAGGACATTTTAATCTATTTGTATGCCCATTTCACATATCCTAGAAATGGTTCTGGTAAGATGGCCACTGGTATGAGGTTTTGGCTATACTTGGAAGTCAAATATCCAGTCCTGACAATCTCCTCCTAAAATACATGCTTGGTATATAAAATATTGTCTCTTCAAGAACTATTTCCTTTCTGAGTCATTCATCCATGATTATGAATGAATAATTTTTACTACAAATGTGTACCAGAGAGAACCTAAATATTTTACTCTGTTAAATTTTTTCACACATTTATTGACTTCATATCTCAAATGCCCTAAATTATCTTCGGTCTAAATATTAGAACAATTTTCTCTAAATTACTGAGGGTTAGCAAGATCCATCCAAGACAGCACTGATTGGAAAGCATGAAGGACAGATAAGCATACCAATTACAAAGTTGGCCTTGGAAGTTGATTGCCCATACTGCTGCTCAATGTACTTCGGTTTATATGTCACCATGCCAAATAAAGAATTGAACTGAACAGAGCTTGCACACAAATATAAGAAGTACACTGGATTTCCAAAAAGATTCTTCAGCGACGGAAGAAAATCTACAACACAAAAAGAATGTGGAGTAATTAGAAGACAGTGTCACGCTTGGCAGAAGCTACAGCTTTGGCCACAAGGCTTAGATTGCTGCGTCTGACTGCGTTAGTGTTCAGGATCATTTACCATGTGGCACACATACACACCACCAATATTAAGCTTTTGGCACAGATCAAGGCTGAGATCTGACCAGGCTTAGTTCCAGGCAGAGGTAATCACTTACGTGGGCAAAAATCTAGACTACATCTAGAAGTATAAGTCAGACAGGAACAGACTCCTCTGACACTAGAAAAAGACAAGAGAGACGAAAATACCCCCTCACCACTCAGCTGGGAGAATTTTGGATTTCTGGTCTCTGTTTACCAAACTTGGGTCATGGTTATAGAGGAAGTAATATGAAAGGTATTTCCATTCATATGTGAAATTGAGTGTTAGAAATGAGCTTTGATATCCTCTGTTCTTACTATTATACAGCCAAACAGAAATATGAAGCATTTCTATAAATGTAAATATTGTTTGCTGGGAATCGGGGCAAAGGGCGGTGGGTGTGTTAAACTATCTTTTTCTTGGCCTTCTGTTTCCATACAGAAGGAATTCACTAGAGGAACACTCTTGGCCTTTTGCCTCATGACACAGTCACTCATTTGATCATTGAGGGGAGACATGCATTGGTTCACTTCTCTCTGATGGGTGGACCTCATCTGTCAAAAGGCCACAGACCCTGAAGATTCA
>NW_004444256.1:8724-9832 GCF_000243295.1 Trichechus manatus latirostris
TTTTTTTTTTTTTCTCTATATATTGTTGTTGTTATTTGCCGTCAAGTCGATTCTGCCTCATGGCAACCCCGTGTGTGCAGAGTCGACCTGCTCCATAGGGTTTTCAAGGCTGTGACCTTTTAGAAGCAAATTGCCTGGCCTGTCTTCCAAGGTGCCTCTGAGTAGACTTGAACCACCAGCATTTCGGCTAGTAGTTGAGCCTTTAACCGTTTGTACCACCCAAGGTCTCCTTTTTAAGAAACCAGAAAACATATCATTATATTTCCACCACTCTCCATGAGAATAACAAAATAAGCACTTGTCCTTCACAAGTAGGCTCAATTGCTACTGTATTACGATCAATAAAATGTTTATACTAGCTTATCACTGCATGTTAATTGCTTCCCCTTAACAATTTCCCTCTGTCTCACTCACTACTCCAATACTTTCTGATTCTGTATCAGTCTCCAAGCCTGAATTTTTTAACTGTATCAAGTCAAGGAACTCAACTATTTTGTTCACTGTGGAAGCACAGAACTTAGTCTAGAGTGGATGTAAAGTATTTTTTTGAAATGAATGAATACAAGAATGAAGAAATAAAAGTTTTGAAATGTGTCTTGCAGTTTACTGGATTAAAAAAGAACACATTAGTGTAGGGGTTTCCACGTTCTGTTTTAATACACAACGATTTCAAAATGTAATTGAAGAAATTTTTTGCATGTGAAAATTACTTGTTTTAAACTACTTCAATGAGCTTCTTTTAAAGAGACAAATATCTTCTATTTCGAGAGGGTACAGCTCACAGGGAAAGAAATATAACTATGGGAAAATCAGGTCCCCCATGTATTTCCCACACAAGCAATCCCAGAAGGAAAGCCAGTCTTACTATATAGTACACCTCCATTTAAAGACTTGCATAGTCAAAAAAAAAAAAAAAAAGAGAGAAGGAAATTTTGGTTGCCAGAAGACTGTCAGTCCTTACTCTTTCTGGCGAGTTCCCAGGTATATTATCAATTGATGTGACTGTAATAAATGTTGACACTCCTGAAACCAACAAGAGCCAACAAGTAGCCAGGTTTTTAGTCTTAACTATACTAGAATGCATTTGAACTGGAAAACCAGAAGTGAA
>NW_004444256.1:14617-15746 GCF_000243295.1 Trichechus manatus latirostris
GTACAGGTTCTCAAGAGCACAATTAAGTGTTCTGGAATTCCCATTCTTTGCAATGTTATCCATAATCTGTTATGATTCACACAGTCGAATGCCTTTGAATAATCAATAAAACACAGGTAAACATCTTTCTGGTATTCTGTTTCAGCCAAGATCCATCTGACATCAGCAAGGATATCCCTAGTTCCACATTCTTTCCTGAATCCAGCTTGAGTTTCTGCAGTTCCCTGCTGGTGTACTGTTGCAACCTCTTTTGAATGATCTTCAGCAAAATTTTACTTGTGTGTGATACTAACGATACTGTTCGATAATCTCCTCATTCTGTTGGATCACTTTTCTTTGGAATGGGCACAAATATGGATCTCTTCCACCGCTTTGGCCAGATAGCTATCTTCCAGATTTCTTGGCATAGATGAGTGAGCACCTTCAGCATTGAATATGTTTGTTGAAACATCTAATTGGTATTCTATCAGCTCCTGGAACCCTGTTTTTTGCCTAGGCCTTCAGTGCAGCTTGGACTTCCTCCTTCAATACCATCAGTTCTTCATCATATATTACCTCTTGAAGTGGTTGAACATCAACCAGTTCTTTTTGGTACAGTGACTTTGTATATTCTTTCCACCTTCTTTTGACGCTTCTTGTGTTGTTCAGTGTTTCACCCATAGAATCCTTCAATATTGCAACTTGAGGATTGATTTTTTTCTTCAGTTCTTTTAGCTTGAGGAATGCCGAGCATGTTCTTCCCTTTTGGTTTTCTAACTCTGGGTCTTTGCACATTTCATTCCCCATGTTAATAGCCCTTAAAGTTATTTTTGAAGATACAGTATGGATTATTTGAAGAACTGAGGTGAATATTTTTTGGGCAGATGAGTCAGACTAAGCAATGAAAAAGACTACTGAGTAGTCATGTTGAGTCTAGTCCTGATTCTGCCCTCTTCTCGAAATATGACCAAGTGACCATGGATTTGTCACTTATTTTCTCTGGATTTCTATTCCTCTCCTAAAAATATGATGCAAGTTCCGTTTCTAAATATTGACTCTGATGTCAACTGCAGCCCTAATATTTGTGTGAATCTAAGAAGTTTGTTGATAGGTGAGTCTTGTAGTAGGTAGACACTTCAGATCTCTGCTG
>NW_004444256.1:16958-42390 GCF_000243295.1 Trichechus manatus latirostris
TGATATAAATCTACTCTTTGGGTGACAAAGTATCCAACGCTTGCTAAATCATGATTATCTCCGAGTCAGAGGAAAAACAATAATATAACAACTCATGACCAACTGCACATTGCATTTAGAGCTGTAAATTTGGTAGAACAAGGCAAGGCTAATATTTGCATGGGGTTTTTGAACAATGTACCTAGAGTGTATCCTGCCTTTTCTTTAGAGATAGATAGTTGCCATCGAGTCAGCTCTGACTCATGGAGACCTTATGTATAACACGACATACATTCTCTACAGTTTATTAATCTAGCTCCAAGTTATCATTTCTAATTCCACCCTTTCCCTTGTTTTCAAGGTTATGATGGCAGTTGGGTTGAAGAGCCAGTGCTTAATGGTGTGACTGTGGTCTTTCCATCTACAGTCCCCCCACTCGACACTTCCACTCAAGTTATCCTTCCCGATCCCAGTCATCTGCTCCACTTGCACCCTCTAAGGAAAAGGTACCTGATAAAAAGACATCACAACATCATTTTGATTTCCATTGTGTTCAGGCACTAACTATGTAAGTAAGGGCTAGTACTCAAGACTGGATTTGGACTATTAATAGTAAAAATCTATTCAGCATGGTAGAATGTACTGGGTTATTCTAATACTTAAGTTGATAAATGGGTTACCTTTTATTGGTGCTGTTAAACCAAGGTTTCAGTGGGTCCAGGAACCTCATTGAAAAGCAAGAACATTTTTGTACGTATGTTTGTGCATGAATGTTTAAGGAAAGAGATTCATAACTATTATCATTGTATCACATAGTTCCCTGAGCAAAGTAGGTTAAGAACCACTTAATGAGGACAGCTGTTTTTCAAACTCTTAGCTACACAGAGAACATGTAGCACTGAAATTATGGTAAATATGATTTTCTTTCTTCACAAAAATAGGATAAACTATTGTAGTATCTCAAGGTTATTAGCGAATCGACTGTCATTACGTGGTTTTTGGTTTTTGGTTTTTGGTTTTTTAACTCCCCATGCACCGCTACTAACCACTAATCTTATTTTGTCAGATGGATTTACCTATTGTAGATATTTCATATAATATTTCAGATTTCTCAGTTCAGTCTGGCAAAGGTAATTGTTGTAAACATAATGACTACTTGGATTTTGAATAAATGTATTTTTATATATGTGCCACCTTTAATTACTATCTGTGATACTCTACAAAAAGCATTTAACCACTTTAGGTTTCAATTTTCTTAGCTGTAAAATGAGGACTATAGATGTGGTCTGTGTCTATTTAGGCTCTGTTCGTGTCACGGATTGAATTATGTTGCCCCAAAAATGTGTGTATCATTTTGGCTGGGCCATGATTCCCAGTACTGTGTGGTTGTCCTCCATTTTGTGATTGTAATTTTATGTTAAAGAGGATTAGGGAGAGATTATAACACCCTTCCTGAAGTCACATCCCTGATCCAATGTAAAGGGAGTTTCCCTGGGGTGTGGCCTGCACCACCTTTTATCTTACAAGGGATAAAAGGAAAGGGAAGTAAGCCGAGAGTTGGGGACCTCATACCACCAAGAAAGCAGTGCAGAGAGCAGAGCGTGTCCCTTTGGACACAGGGTCCCTTTGTGGAGAAGCTGCTAGTCTGGGGGAAGATTGGTGAGACAGATGACAGAGACAGAAAGCCTTCCCCTGGAGCTGACGCCTTGAATTTGGACTTTTTGCCTACTTTACTGTGAAGAAATAAGTTTCCCTTTGTTAAAGCCATCCACTTGTGGTATTTCTGTTATAGCAGCACTAGATGACTAAGACACTTGGATAAGGAGATAAAGAAGTGATAGAATGAGGGGCCAGTGGTAAGAAAGATTTTAAATTAGAGGCTTTAGTTCTGACTTGAATTCAAATCCTGGCTCTGACACAATCTTGACTGATGCATGAAATTCTACAGGCGCCTCCTAATTGGTCTCCTTGCTTCCAAGCTTGCCCCATCAGAGTCAATTTTCTAAGCAGTAGTCAGCATGATCCTTTAAAACTGTCAGATCATGTCATTCTGCTCAAAACCTTCCGCTGGCTTCCTGTCTCATTCACAGGAGAAGCTAAAGTCCTTACAATTGTTTGCAACCTTACTATTCAAAGTGTGGTCTACAGACCATCTCCACCAGCAGCAGCAGCAGCAGAATCTCAGCCCCTACCCCAGAGCTACTGAATCAGAATCTGCAGCTCACCAAGATTCCCAGGTGATTCAAAAGTCTATCAAAGTTTGGGAAACAAGCTTGACATCTTCTCCCATGTCCACTGTACTTCTCAGATTTCATTGTTTATGTTTCCCCCTTGCTTACTCCACTCCAGTCACATAAGCTTCATTGCTGTCATCTGTACACCAGGCTACCTGCTGCCACAATGAAGTTTGTGTACACTCTTCATTTATTCTAGAAGTCTTCTTCCCCAGATACCAGCATGGATCTGCCCTTCATCTCCTTCAGGTCTTTCCCCAAATGGCACCATATCAGTAAGCCCTTCCTTGACTACTTAAACTATAACTCCATACACTTGTTATGCATCTTCACTGATTATTTTTCTTCATAGCGCTTATCATCATCAGACACACCAAACATATCATCTTTTATTTGTTTGTTGTCTGTCTCCACCTCATGAGATCCATAAGGGCAGAGATTTTTGTGGGTTTTGTGCACTACTCTCTCTCCAGTGCCTGAAACAATCATCAATATGTATTTCTTAAATAAACAAAGTGGGTGAGATAATGCATATAAAACTGAACACCAAAAAACAAACAAACCCGTTGCCATGATTAAAATAGGTTCTGTGGGACATGAAGGGTGCTTCTCCTAGGGAGGCAGAGTACAGTAGTCTTTTAGAAAACAAGAAGTTCATTTTGGGAAAGTACCCACGAGTGACTAATGCCAGAAAAGTTGAAAAGAAGTTGTTGAAATAATCCTCAGTTGTTGTAATAAATAATCTACTAAGTTTCACAGGAAAGGAATTGTGTGTATGTGTGTGTGGACTCACTGAAGTAGAGCCACTACCTGGCACAGTACCAAGAGAGCAGTAGATCCTAAATAAATGGACGTATAAATATATAAATATATTCTCCAAGATATACAAGGTGGTAGATCAGAATCTGCATCTTTGTCCCTTTGGCATCTATGATGGTTAAGATTGTGTGTCAGCTTGGCTGGGCCATGATTCTCCCTGTTTTAATGTAATCACTCCCATGATTGAATATACTGTGAGTAGCCAATCAGGTGAAAGGGAGTCTCCTTGGGGGTGTGGCCCACATCTGTATATAAGTAGACTTTCTGGCTTTTTGCTCTCTCTGGATCCTGCGGCTGCTTCCTGTCATCTCATCTCCCGTTCTTGGGACTTGAGCTGTCAGCTTATCTGCCGAACCTGGGATTCGTCGATCTGCACATCCTGTGAGTGGGAGGCCTGCTCTCTGACCTGCCGATCTAGGGCTTGCCAGCTTCTGCAGCTGTGTGACTTGGGAGAGACCTCTACCCTGATCCACGGACTTGGGATGTTCTAGCCTCTACAATCACGGGAGCTGTTTCCTTGATGTAATCTCTCTCTATATATATATTTATACACTTTACTGGTTTTGCTTCTCTAGAGAACCCAGCCTAATACAGCATCCTTTCTCGGCACTAGTCTGACTGTTGTCTTTCTCTTGGTAACATTTCTCCTTCTGGTTTTCTTGTACTAGGATTTTATATTTGTCATTAATCTGAAGTAATAAAGTTTTTAATCTGAATGTAACACCTTTAAAATCAAACCATTGCTGGTCATTGGTTAAAACTAAGTGGCTTAATTAGCTAAGGAGGCTTGGTAATAACACATAACAATAATGACACAGCTACTATAATGTCAAGAAACTTAATAGGCATTTTACCTGTATTATCTCATTTGATACTCGCAATAACCTTTAAACCAAACCGAACCTGTTGCCGCTGAGTTGATTCCAACTCATAGCGATCCTATAGGACAGAGTAGTACTGCCCCACATGGTTTCGAAGGAGTGCGTGCTGGATTCCAACTGTTGACCTTTTGGTTAGCAGCCTGAGCTCTTAACCACTATGGCACCAGGGTTTCCCAATAACCTTCAGAGGTAAGTATTATTTTTATACTTATTTTAAGATGCAGGAACTGAGGCCTAAAAAGGTTAAGTAACATGCCCAGGGACATGTAGAAGAGCCACTGATTCTGCTAAGTGAGCTAAGCTGAGAGTCAAGGATTTATCTATTCTTTGAAACCACTTCAAAATTTTCAATGTTTTTTTAGTAGTGGAACTTTTTTTTTTTAAACTCTGAGCAAACTGTTATGTAGAGGCCCAATTTATAACACAGATAACTGTGACTCAACTGTGGATAAAGAAGGAGTTAGGCAGATTAGAGGCTCATTTCTTCAGCCTTCTCCTGTACCTCTTCCTTACCTACGAGCTCCATGTAACACCTTTAAGGAAAGTCAGTGATCTAAGAAAACTTCTGCCCTGTGAAAAAGAGGTCAGAGGCATCCAAACAATAGGTAGAGTCCCAAAGCCACAGATCTCTCCCCAAGTAATAAATAAGGAGTCAGGGAAATCATCCAAAACTGGGTAGGAAATCTCCCGTTGTGAGGATTCTATGCACTATCTTTATAGATTGTTCAAGGAGGTCAAAAGAGAACTGGGAATCCAAGATAAAGTTTGGACCAGATCATTTCTAAATCTCCTCAGCTCTAAAAAGTCATGATACAATCATTAAGAAGGGACAATAAGCAAAGTATCAGTTAATATATACTTTTACAAATATCTTCTTGCTTCCAAATTTCTCGTTAGTCACCTTTCTCAGTGACCACAGTGACCTCAGAGAAGGGAGGCAGTGTCGACATACATGAAGGATACTGGTTGAGAAATCAGAAGACCCGTTTGAAGTTTCAGGCTCCATATTTACAAGACACCGAACATTGAGAAAGTCACGAAATTCTCCAAATCATAATCCCTGGCTCTAAAATCAAAATGATAAACTGTTCTCCTACCCCATAGGTAGCTGTAAAGATGAAATGATATAATAAAGGTGAAAGCATCTGGAACTACTAACATTTATTCAAGTAAAGCACCAACAGAAGTACCAAAAGTATACTTTAGGGATAGAGGCTACAGACAACCCTGCAGTTCTGTTAAGAATGGTCCATGACAGAGTGTTTGGACACTGAATAATTATTTGAGTTGATAACATATCCCTTAGCCAATTATCTGCCTGACAAATGTATCATGACCCATCATTTACTATCCATTTATTACCCAGTTGACACCCTTTGGCACATAAATTAATTTCTTTTTTACCTATACATTTTGCCTCCACAGCTGAATTGAAGCATTTGAATCAAAATGTTTAATACAAAATTTCTTCTTAATCTTGCTGAGATCAACACAATTCTTACCACATAGTAGCATATCAATAAATTTTTTTTATAGATTATCAAGTCAAAAGTAAAATTCTGAAAGTGTTCTGAAATTTTACCCGAAGAGTATGCAATAAAAATAAGACATAAAATTATGATGGATTTAAGCCATGTGCTATTTTCTTAAATAATTAATTGCAATCTTAAAAAGGGAAAAGTTGCAGTTTGGGGCTGAGACAAGAAAAGGACAATTGCTTTGTACTTACTGCTCCATGAAGAACTGAGGCATTGCAATGAGCAGCGTTCCAGCTCCCATGATTAGACACCCTGCTCCAATTATTCTTGGCCTGTGGAGTTTGGCTCCAAAGTAGCTAACAAATGTTATAACTAAGAGATTCCCTTTGGAGGAAAGAACAAAATGTTCGTAAGTAAGAGAACTTAAAAAAAAGGTCATCAGCATAATTACAAATAACAGGTAGAAGGTCTAGCAATGTTTATTTTGGTTCATCCATGCCCCACACCCTCCATCTTTCCCATTTGCCCTTCCTTTCTTTTATCTGAGGCCTCTGTTACTACTTCAATCACCTCACCCCTTTGTCAAAACATTTTAATTACCAATCCTTCTGCCTCCTGTTCATTCACCCTACTTTTTGTCCTTTTTAAGTGTTCCAGAAATTAATCAAAAAACATTGTTACCATTTCTTCATTTATTAAAGTTTCCTATTAAAATTTTTATTAAAGTTCCCCAATTGCTCTTGAAATATACATTACATATTCTCTCTTTAGCTGATATTCCCTACAGAGAATGTAAAACAAATATAACTGTACTCACCTTAAATGCAATCAAGTTATGAAACTCACATTTACACATATACCTTACAAGTTTGTTCACATACTTTTTACAAAAAGATAAGACGCATAAAAACCAAAATTACTGTGTGTAGCAACTTCAGGAACACATCCATTTTATAACATCGACGTATACCTATAATACAAATTTTATGAAATACTAAGTCTCCATAAGATACACTCATTTATGCCCCTTGGAAAATAATTAAAGAGTATGTTTTTTGAAAGGTGGGAATTAGGCCTTTCTAAAATGTCTCCAGTGAAGCATGTGATAAACTATTTTTTAGCTGGTGATGGAAATAACTGATTAAACATGCTTCAGGGCAGATGTTCTCACAGTTTGGTGAACATAAAAATTACTGGGAAGGGATGGTGGGAGAAATAGCAACTTGTTAAAAATGCAGATTCTTGGCAACTCCCAACAGTTTCTGATTCCGTGGATATGGGTCCAGGCCAGGAAATCTGTATTGTTAATACTAGCTCAAGTATGTTGATTGGAGATTGTTCCTGGAACATGCTTTGATAACCATTGTTTAGGCTTTTAGATTTTAAGGGACTTTAAAGTTTTAGCCATTTTCATTTGGGATCCTTATTTTTTAAGTGCAGTGCTAGGCAGAGTAAGACTTAGCAATTCCTTAGTAATTGATTATGATGGCTGAGGGGTGGCTTTGCATTGAAGTTCTCCTCTATGTTTCCAGTTTTCTAGCCAAAGTGTGCTTCCTTACATCTGTCTGTAAGCAATCATTTAATTTACTACTGTTTAGTCATACTGTCAGCTTTAGTCAATTGCAGAAAGAGCAGCCATTTCTATAGCCTTAAGTGCAGTTATAATGATAGTGAAAAAAGAGACTTGCACAGTGGCTCAAGATTTTATGACTCTGGCAAGAATTAAGTTCTTTTTAATTTTCATATTAAAAAAAAACTTAATTAAATCTGGAATTTCACATTTGATGTTTAAGCATATAGTAAAAGATATTTTGTATTACATTATATTGATAATTATCTCTATACTTTTGTTAATGTGTCATAATAAAACCAAAATAAAATGAAAGCTGTCAAATTTATATGCAATACCCTTCTGTCCTCCTCCTGCCACCCCACCAACACCTCCATGATGAAGGACTCATGTTTACAAGGCTGTTTCTGTGTTACATCAACATGTACGCTAAATACTAGAGGATACTATCTCAGCATCTGTGATATCTACAGAAGGGTTTTTGCTTCTTCACTTAGTATCCTTTGACTTCTCAGGAGATGCACTTCGAAAATGAATAGTGATGAATAATCTTTTAAAAGTCTATTATAATATCAAAATTCTCCTCCACCTAGCATCACTAGCCTCTGAAAAAGGTCCGGAGAATTTGAAAACACGTTTTACCAAGTTTTCAAATATCATGTTCTTTCTCCCTCCTTCTCTCTACCTGTCTTTCTCCCTTTTTCCTCCCTTTCTTTCTCTCTCCCTCCCTCTCTTTCCCACCTCACTCCTTCCCTCCTCTCCTCCCTCTTACAGACTATTTCAGATGGCAGAAAAGGAAAGCTGCCCAAGTCTTCTTATAAGACTAATACACCCTTGAAAAGGGCAAGGAAAATGCAAGAAAAGACATCACTTTTCTTATATCTGCTTCTTACTATAAGTAAATCAGTTCTATTCTATGGATACCAGCTGCCTCTTTGTACTTGCTTCCATTTATGATACAGTGTGTCAGCCCTAGCTTGACTCTCCATGACCCTTCATTCAGTTCAGGGCTGTGGAGATGGCAGGCACAATGGAATAAGTAACTACCCAAGCCTAGTTAAGGAGTTTACACAGGGGAGTGATATGATCAGATGTTTCAGAACCTGGCTACAGAACTGTGGTCCATAGACTAGCAGCTTTCCTATCACCTGGAGTTTGTTAGAAATGCAGAACAGTATCCCCCTCCCTACAGAATCAGCATCTGCATTTTAACAAGTTTGATTAGTACTGAATTTAGAAAGCTCTTTCTGGTAGGATGATGAAGAGCAGATTTGGGAAGCAAAGAGCCTGAAGGCAAAAATTAATGTTAAGTCTTTTGATTCCTTATGTGACATTAGGAGTGTAAACCGAAATATATGTTGTTGCTAGGTATCATAGGGTAGATTCCGACTCATAGTGAGCCTACGTACAACAGAATGAAATACTGCCTGGTCCTGTGCCATCCTCACAATCGTTGCTATGCTTGAACCCATGGTAGCCACTGTGTCAGTCCATCTAGTGTCAAGCTACCACAGTATGACGAACTGGCAGATGAATGGTGGAGTGAAATATATAGCATGAACTAAAAACATCAATTGTTGAACAGCAGAGAAAATCCCTTCACTTTTCCGAATGTTCGTCAGGTGAAGGTGAACCTGGAGCAGTTAGAGATTTACTATGCCATATCTCTGAATCCCAGTAGACACTAAAGACAGCAGAGGGTACTATTTTGTTTATTTCAAGAAAAAATTAACGCCCCTCAGTTTATCAATTCAGGAAATAGATTAACTCGGATGACACTTTTAAAGTACTCCCCAAATAACCTGGTCTTTTCCAGTTTCAAGAAGTCAACTGCTAATCAAACACACCTGTGAGTAGAACTTTTATTGCCTGCTCTGATCTAGTGTTCTTGTTAACTGAATTCCTTTTCTCTTCTTTGCAGTCATTGAACGGAAAACCTCTTTTATGGTTTAACTTCTTCTTAAATTATCGTAGTAAATTTTTTGGAATCCATTTAGATTCTTCCAAATTTGAAACATTGAAACACAGGGGCTACCAGGACATATAATTGCTCTGTAAAGAGACTTGCCCCATGCTTTTAACTCAAAATACCATCAACATCTTACCATCTTTCGTCTAGGAAAGCCTTTAATTCTGATGGGGATATAAATTGTGTGAGTCGTGCAACGATGAATTTCTGGGGCGGGCAACTTATTGTCCATTGCCCTGAGAAGACAATCTACTATAACATAGGTCGTGGCAAATCCTGTCCAAGCAAGATTTTCCAAATAGATTTCTTAGCAGAGAACAGCATACAGTGACCATGTATGCCTAGAAAACTTGATCTAAAAAATACTGTCAGGCATGGGCAATACCTACCAATTTCAAAACTACCATCAATAACTCCCACCAGTGAAGAAGGGATATCAAATCTTCTCTCTATCTGAGTGATGGTGCTCTTCAGATAGCCTTCTGTCAATGCTTTAGCAAAGTAAACGAAAGACAATGCACCAAGGAACACCTGGAAAAGATGACAGGTCACACCTAGTCTCAATCTAGTTGGACACACAATTGGAGGCTTAATAAACAAAAAGACAAAGAACAATACTGTGGCTGTGGAAGCTAAAAACAAAGATGGAGTTACTTATGCCCATCTACAAGAGCATGGCTGCTACCTAGTCTCACAAGGCAAAAGTTTCACATAATAAGTAACCTTACTTTTAGAAATAGTAATTAGCTTGTTTCTGTAGATTGATGTATAATCAGCAGTCCCTGCTCTCTAACTCATGCATTCCAGACAAACAAACGTCTCGTTATCTGAGAGCCACTAGGCAGGATTGACCCTCTCAGATCTTCGACATTTGTATTCTTAAGCAAACTAACACTTCAGAGAAGAAAGGATTTCAAACGATGTTTTAACGAACTTCCGAAAAATCGGGTAAAACCACGCGGACTTCGCCGACTCCTTTATTTCCCCCTGACTATGTAAACCCCTGACGCTGCCACATTTCTTTGGAACACATGGTTTAGGCTGCGTGTTCCCCAATCCGTGAATCATTGATCAAATAATAAATCTCTAGTATCGTTTTTAACTTTGTTTCCATTCTCAGAAATTCTTTTACAATACAAACTAAGAATAACATAAAATGGTATCAAGCTTGTTATCATTAAGGTTAAATTAAAGCACTGCTGTAGCTTTCCCCTCAGCCTGAGGTTCAGGTAGATTTATAAAAGCTCAAACTCTCTTGGAAATAACAGACCTTCAAAAATGTATGTTCAATTTTTTTTTTTTTTTTTTGCTTTCCTTGTGGCCGCACCTCCAGTCTCCAAAAGAGACATTCAAAGGACTCTTACTTTGAAAAGAAGATTCAGTATGTGGTAAGTCAAAGCAAAGGAGCTGTTCACAGATAAGAAAATAAAACAAATGAACACTATAAGCCAAACACTTCGTATTTCATAACAAGTCCAGCACTCATGATTATGTGCTTCATAATAATGGTATGTGCCTCATGCCATAATAGACAGAAAAAGTAGAACTACTTTTACACTGGGAGCCCTGGTGGTGTAGTGGTTAAGAGCCCAGGCTGCTAACCAAAAGGTTGGCAGTTTGAATCCACCAGCCACTCCTTGGAAACCCTATGGGGCAGTTCTACTCTGTCCTATAGAGTCACTATGAGTCAAATCGACTCCATGGAAATAGGTATACACTATTAGGCTGAAAAAGTAGAACTAATAATCCTTGTGTTTAAGTTCACACTCAGGTTAAATTCTTCATCAAATTCTTATTCAATGCTAAACACTTCTTGGATACCTAGATGATGTCTTTTGCTAAACCTGGCTGTGTGATGAAGCAACAATAGTGGGGAGCTAGCATTTATATGAGTCACATAAAACACCTATTAAAATGCAGCTATGTCACTTTCAATGTGACAATGAAAGTCAAATTTCTCATTTATAAAATGTGAATAATATGGTTGGTTGTTCATAGGTTAAATACATGTTATAACTGTGTGTAGCACAGTATCTGGTACATGGTAAATGCTCAACAAATTTTAGTTTCCTCTATTTCTCTCCTTTCTCTTTAAGAGGAGCACTAAAATGAGCTTGCTGTTGTTGTTGTTAGATGCCCTCGAGCTGATTTCGACTCATAGCGACCCCATATAGGAAAGTACTATTTAATAATTTCATCTACAAGGTCAGGTAGAGATTGCTTTCACAGAGCGGCAAGATATAATTTTAATAAATTAAACCTAAGATCACTTTTTAAAAGGGGGAAAAAAATATCTCACTTCTAGCTGCATTATAATGAAGAAGATAGTAGGATAGAAAGCCAAGAGTTTCTACTCCACCTAATAGTTACTCTACCTTTAGCTCACCCCAACATGGCTGTTTTTCCTCTGGGCAGGGATATTCTGTTTTTAAGGAAGGCCTTCCAACAGGCTGCTCTGAAGTTTTGCAGAATAACTGTATATTTTCTTTGGATGAAGTGTTCATTATGAAAAATTATCTGAAATTATCAGAAAATTATCTGTCAAAATTGATTTTACAAATAAAAAAGAAAGGGGAAAAAAAAAGAATTTAATTCAAATCTATAAAATTCACAAAATATTTTTATTTCACAGTAGACCACAATTCTATAGACATAATTTTGAAGTGAAGCTACCTTTTGTTGCCACGGTAAATTGGCATAATTTTTCAATTAAAATCTACCAGGATATTCAATTAACTGATCTTGTTGTTGAGACTTTAGCCAGCATTCTTTCTCAACCCCTTCAATTTAAGCCTTATTATGGCAAAGAATAAATTTAAATGTTGCCTTTGGAATAAATAACGAGGTAGAATTTTGCTAGCTTTGTGGTCTTGCCAGCTTAAACTAGAAGCAGGCAGGAAACGAAGATCATTTGCATATTGATTCATTAAAATTAAACCTTTGAATCCATCTTCTCAGTGGAGACAGACAGAAAGAGTTGACTCCCATCATAGATCACTATAGGCACATTGTGATTTCCATAGGCTGGCAGCACCCAAAGGCTTAAAATAAGGTGAGAAGAAGTGAACTAGCTTGTGTTAACATTTTAGTTAGAGAAATAAAGAAGGATGATGATTTAATTCAGTTGGAAGTACAGTCTTTGGCCTGCCTTAAAGTAAGGAAGGCAGCCTCCTATGTTAAATTTCCATATCCTACCCTCCCCTCACTCTTCCATCTCTACCAACCCCTGAACAGCATCACATATTCTAACTCTATTTTCTCCTTGTTCATGTCAATATTTACACATCCTATGACCCCACTTCTTTAGGATTCAGGATAGCTCAGTGCCTGCATAGCTCCATGCCTACCTGATAAACCAATCAAAAGTCAAAAACCTGTTGCCATCATGCTGATTCTGATTCACGGTGACCCCATGTGTTACAGAGTAGAGCAGCTCCATAGAATTATCTTGGCTATAATCTTTATTGAAGCAGATAGCTAGGCCTTTCTTCCAGGGTGCCAGTTGGTGGGTTTGAACCACCAACCTTTAGGTTAATAGTCGAGGGCAGACCATTTGCGCCATCTAGGGACCTCTCAATCTAAGACAAGGGATTCAAATATAAATTAATTTATGAATCATCCTAATGATTATCAAATGATGAGATTGTATGTTAATGGAGATTTTCTATGTCTTTGCTACACTAACTAAAGGAATAGCATTAAGAGTAAAAATTTCATATACTGTAGTGTAAATTTAGGCTTATTCTGCCTGTGTGTATATCATTCTGACTTAATGCAATGGAGTTCATGCTGTTCTGTATTTACTAAACCTCATCTTTCATAGTTTTGATTTGTAGATAATAGCTCATGCTGAAAAAATAGTAAATAGTAATATAATCACCCTGTTTTGAAATATGGAGGTAAACATCAGAAGAAATACCTAAACAATTTAAAAGTGCATTCCTCCAGGGAGTGGTAAATGAGTCAAGAAAGGGTGGAGCAAGAGGCTTTTAAAAAATTATTATTAGCCTTGTAGACTATTTGACTTCAGAAACTTGCATAATTTTGATTTAAAATTAGACAGTTTTTCAAAAGCAAAGAAAAGTGAGTGGAAGAAAAAAGCAAAAAAAAAAAAAAAACACTAACACAAAAAAGAGCTAATGTTAATCAAGAGCAAATGACAAAACACAAGGATATGATATTAAGGATATATAAAAACAGATGTTTAGGAGTATGAAACAATAATTATGCACCAAAATAGCAATAACTATAAAGTCCTAAAAAAAACAAATAATTTTCTAGCAAATAGTAATTACCTGTATTGACACCAGTCAGAAGAGTAAAATAGCTAAGGAAGACATTGAAAAAAATACCGTAAAATTATCCCTTAAAAAAGGCTATAAAGGACAGATGATGTCACAAGAGTGCTCTATCCTTCAAAAAAAGATACCAGATAATGAGAACAGATGATAATAGTCTCCATTCAATTGACAATATGAGAATTATCTTGATAAAAAATATCATAAAGATACCATAAAAAGGAAAACTTTAGATCAAGCCCATAAATGTTAAAATCCTAAATACTAGCAAGTCAAAATTAATTATTATTCTAAAATTATGATTATTCTAAAAATGCAATAGTTGATTAATAGGAACTTTATTAGCCTAAATCATCCCATTAAGAATTCAGCATGATACAGCTATGGTAGACAAAACAGCCTGGTACTAGTACAACGACAGATATGCTGACCAATGGAACAGAATTGAGAACCCAGATGCAAATCCATCCACCTACGGTCACCTGATCTTCGACAAGGGCCCAAAGTCCATCAGGTGGGGAACAGATAGTCTTTTTTTAACGAATGGTGCTGGCAAAACTCGATATCCATCTGCAAAAAAATGAAACAGGACCCATACCTCACACCATATACAAAAACTAATTCAAAATGGATCAAAGCCCTAAATATAAAGCCCAAAACTATAAAGTTCACAGAAGACAAAATAGGATCAACACTAGATGCCCTGAAGCACGGCATTAACAGGATACAAACCATAACCAACAACACACAAACTCCAGAAGATAAGCTAGATAACTGGGATCTTCCAAAAATTAAGCACTTATCCTCATCAAAAGACTTCACCAAAAGAGTAAAAAGAGAACCTACAGACTAGGCAAAAATTTTTGGACATTACAAGTCAGACAAAGGTCTAATCTCTAAAATCTACAAGAAAATTCAACACCTCTACAACGAAAAGACAAATAATCCAATTAAAAAATGGGCAAAGGAAATAAACAGACACTTCACCAAAGAAGACCTTCAAGCAGCCAACAGACACATGAAGAAATGCTTGCAATCACTAGCCATTAGAGAAATGCAAATTAAAACCACAATGAGATACTATCTCACCCCCCGCATTACTGGCATGAATCAAAAAAACTGGAAATAACAAATGTTGGAGAGGCTACGGGGAGATCGAAACTCTTATGCACTGCTGCTGGGAATGCAAAATGACACAACCATTTTGGAGAACGATATGGCATGTCCTTAGAAAGCTAGAGATAGAAATACCATATGATCCAGCAATCGCATTCCTAGGAATATATCCTAGAGAAATAAGAGCCATCACATGAATAGATATATGCACACCCATGTTCATTGCTGCATTGTTCACAATAGCAAAAAGATGGAAAAAACCTAGATGCCCATCAACAGATGAATGGATGAACAAACTACGGTACATACACATAATGGAGTATTATGCAACGATAAAGAACACTGATGAATCTGTGAAGCATCTCATAAAATGGATGATACTGGAGGACATTATGCTGAGTGAAATAAGTCAATCACAAAAGGACAAATATTGTATGAGACCACTACCATAAAAACTCATGAAACAGTTTACGCACAAAAGGTAGCAATCTTTGTTGGTTATGAGGGATGGGAGGGGTCGGGGGGAATACTAAATAGACAATAGATAAGTGGTAACTTTGGTGAAGGGTAAGACAGTACACAATACTGGCTAAGTCAGCACAACTTGTACAAGGAAGGGTCATGAAAACTCCATGGACACATCCAAACTCTCTGACAGTCTGAATTGCTGGGCGGAGGGTTGTGGAGACTATGGTTTCGGGGAACATCTAGCTCAATTGGCATAACACAGTTCATAAAGACAATGTTCTACGTTCTACCTTGGTGAGTAGCGTCTGGGGTCTTAAAAGCCTGTGAGCAGCCATTTAAGATACTCCACTGGTCTCACCCCTTCAGGAGAAAGGGAAAACGAAGAAAACAAGATACAAGGGAAAGATTAGTCTAAAGGACTAACGGACTAACATCCTCCACCAGACTGAGTCCAGTACTACTAGATGGTGCCTGGCTACCACCACTGACTGCTCTGACTGGGATCACAACAGAGGGTCCTGGACAGAGCTGTAGAAAACTGTAGAAGAAAATTCTAACTCACGAAAAAAGATCAGACTTGCTGGCCTGACAGAGACTGGAGAAACCTCGAAAGTATGGCCCCTGGACACCGTTTTAGCTCAGTAATGAAGTCACTCGTGAGGTTCACCATCCAGCCAAAGATTAGACAGCCCCATAAAACAAAACGAGACTAATGGGGCACAACAGTCCAGGGACAAGGACTAGAAGGCAGGAGGGGACAGGAAAGCTGGTAATAGAGAACCCAAAGCTGAGAAGGGACAGTGTTGACATGTCGTGGGGTTGTTAACCATTGTCATAAAACAATATGTGTACTAACTGTGTAATGAGAAACTATTTGTTCTGTCAACCTTCATCTAAAGTGTGATAAAATAAATAATTAATTAAACAAAAGAATTCAATATGAAAAATCTCAGGAGATGTAGTATAATAAAATTCAATAGTAATTCCTGACTAAAACAACAAAAACAAATTCTAGGAAACTAAGAACATAAGAATTCTTCTTTCTCATCTATCTGATACCAACTGTCAACTTTACACATCCACTGAATCACTAAAGAAACTTTTCCAGGCAAGACATTGGTGGTTCCGTGGTAGAATTCTTGCCGTCCATGTGGGACACCCAGGTTCATTCCCAGCCAATGCACCTCAAGCACAGCCACCACCCATCTGTCAGTGGAGGCTTGAGTGTTGTTATGATGCTGAACAGGTTTCAGCAAATCTTCCAGACTAAGACAGACTAGGAAGAAAGGCCCGCTGATCTACTTCTGAAAACCAGCCAATGGATCGCAATGGTCTGAGCTGCAAACGATCACGTAAATGGTGCAGGGCTGGGCAGGGTGTCATTCTGTTGAGCATCGAGTAGCTGCCGTGAATCAGGGGACTGACTCAAGGGCAGCTAACAACCACAACAACAGCTTCTCCAGGATCGTGCTTTCCCAGAACAATAAAAAGAAGGCTTAAGAAGCGTTGAGTTACAATGTTAAATAGATTTCTCTACTTCAAAACTGCTGAGCGCCTTTAATTAGACTCCTGGAGGGACTCATTGCTTATAAGGAAAAAAAATAAAAATAAAAACAACTAAATGATCTAAAAGTCCAACAAATTACGGTTATATCCATGCCATAAAATCTTTTGAAGCCACTAGAGATTAGTGTAAAGAGTAAATATAGTTATATAAAATTATGTCTATTACAGAGATAATTTTAAAAATACATTCTACAAAACAGTATATCTAACACCTTATTTTTTAAAAAAAAACACATATTCACATATGTATATACATAGAAACAAAATCTTCTCAATGCTTATAAACAAAAGGTTAACAATGATTATTTCTGGTCATGGCATTGCAGAAAATTTTTTAAAGATATTTTGTGAATCCATATTTTCTAATTTTTATACAATGAACACACATTTCTTGTATGAAAAAAATAATAAAAACTAGATATTACCAAGTGATAAATGTACATATTAGAAAGGTTTTAAAATACACAACAAATTATACTACAGTTACAGTTTAAATTGCAATCTCCTTCCAAGAACTGAACCATATAATTCAAAGTAGTCTACTGATTTAGGGGTTCAGGTATCACATTATTTCTTATCAGTCATAATATTAAAGTCCATTACTAGAAAATGCAAGTAAATTGCTTAATCTTAAAATATACTCTCATTTACATTAAATTTATCTTTAAAAAATTCAAAGGGTTATATCTAGAATGTTAATACTAAAGGGGAAAAATCATGTCGAAAACAACACTAAAATACTTCAAGTGTTATTATATGTGGAGGTATTGACACAAAAATCACTCTAATTAGAATGGAGAAGTGATAACAAAAGCAAGAGAACTATTGTCATCTTAATTGATGTGGTGTTAGGGCAAAATCATATTTGGCTTAAATTATTGACACTGTATAGTTTTACTGAAAATGTAATTTCATCCTGATGGCTAACATGCAAATCATCTCAGGTATATTATATTCCAAGGAAGCTACAATTTATGAGCATCAAGCTTTGTATTCCCCCCAGAAAGGAGGGGAAAGAAAGCACAATGGCACGATTAGAAAGATCCTAGGGGATCTGTCTCTCCCTCTTTATTTGCAATTGCAGAAGTAGAAAGAGAGCATACAGTTATTTAGAAGTATTTGCATTTGGCAAAACCTTAATTGCTGTTCTGAGACTTGAATAGAATAGGAAAAGACTTACGGCAAAGTTTTTATCTGACACCCTGGGTTGGAGTAGAACTGTTTCTGGAAGCCAAAGAAAATTAGGCCAAGCAGTTTTTCTTAATTTCAGCTTAAAAAAAAAATCAAATTCTCTGCTCACATAGATTCGAAACCAATCCTTCAGTCTCCAAAGAGTGCAGGTGGTTTGGACAGGTTGTAGTTGGATCACATGGCAGCACTGAACCTCTGTGCCCTGGTCCGTTGACCTAGGCTCTATCCAGCAGCCTTCAAAGGCAGCTGCAAAGACAGTTATACAGGCAGCCACTACCCATCACTCTCTCTTCTGTGTCATCTTGCTTGAGGAACACTTCTGTACTAGCTAGTCTCCTGAGCACCAGGATCCCTCTCTTGGAATGGTCTAAAAAATAACCTTAATGATACTTGTTTAGGAATGTGTATTGCTTAGAAAGCTCATCTCCACAATTCAAATAATTATTTGTGTCAGATCCACAGATCTCACTTATCAGATCTAGTAAGTATTATTTACATGCCAGGTGATTTATGTTCTTTATTTCTAGTCCTCAAAACAACACCACAAATTATTATAATTCCCATTGTACAGAAAATGATGTGGCTCAGAAAAGTTAAGTGGCTTGTCAAAGGCTACCCAACTAACAAGCGTCAGAGTCAATTTGAACCCAGATCTGAGTTTATCTAAGTTCTTTAACATGTCTCTTCGTCTGTTCTCACTAACGTAACAAGGGGACCGTCAAAATCCATTGAGAAGTTTTACGGATAGGACACAAAGGTGTGCATAAGTAAGAATCCGGCGTAATCGTCACAAAATACTCTTACCTGGAGGTGGAGATCAAAGACAGCCCGTAACTCTCAGCAAAGTCAGCAAGAGGCAAGACCACACTGCTCAGACTGAAAGAGGAAACAGGTGAATTTTACAAAAGCTTCCAGCAGTTTTGTCAGTTGAAGAGAGCTTGGAAGGACACAGAATTAGAACAGGTTAGGGGAAAGAAAAGATGAAGGGCATGGTCTCACCCTGGGCAATCTTGTGCCTTTCCTCTTTCCTCCTGGCCTCTTTTCTCTGGCAGTGTGCAGAGAACTGGCCAGGCTGGCAAAGCCACTGACGTGCATCTCAGCTTCCAGGGCACAGAAAGAACTGAAGCCTTTGAGACATTTCTTTGCAATTTGCTGCAAGTTTAAGGCCACACGTGATAAAGCTTTCTTTATGGGAGAGAGCGGAAAAAAGAAAAGACCACTTGTGATCTTACTAGCTGATCCCAGAAAACACAGCTCTGCAGGGGGCAGAGGGTAAGGAACAGGAGCAGGAAGATGGATAGAAGTTTGTAACAAATATCCTTCCTTGTCCTTCCAAGAAATTTTTCAGCCAGCCATTCCTTGGGGACATCACTGGGATCCTTCTTCTTCTTTTTTTTAAAGGCTCTTGGGCTAAATCTCTGCATTGGGATTCTAGACACTGCAGGGACTGTATATTAGGTCAGGATCAAGGCTCTGCAGTTCTTTCCAGAAAGAGTTGATTCTCAAAGATTCATAATCAGTTGCTTACATCCACAATTCTAGGAGTCTTGAAAATAGAAGGAAAAAATAAAAAACAGAATTTTTGGCATTCAATTGTTTATTCAGCCTAATTCCAAGGAATAAGAACTCCTCTTGCACTGAGAAATTCTACAATTCTAATAAATTCTTTTTCCAAGAGAATAATTATAGAGGATTTTGAGCAGCATTGGCTTGCATTTGGTTTTTACTAATAAATGAATATTCTACTGCAATTATCCAAGATCCCCTGTGTGATGGTTAAGGTTGCATGTCAATTTGGATGGGCCATGATTCTCAGTGATTTGGTGGTTATGATGTAGTTTGGTAGCTAAGTAATAATGTAATCACCTCCATGATGAGATCTGTTACGAGCAGCCAATCAGTTGAAAGGGAGTTTCCTTGGGGGGTGTGGCCTGCATCCAATATAAGTGGACTTTCTGGCAAAGCTCATTGGCTTTTGCTCACTCCAGATCCTGCAGCTGGCTCCTGTTCATCTGACCTCTGGTTTTTGGGACTTGAGCTAGCAGCTTGTGAGCCAGAGGCCTGCTGTCTGATCTGCTCATCTTGGGTTCACCAGCCCCTGAAGTTACGTGAGCAGGCTTAACCCACAGGTTGGGACTTTCCAGCCTCTACAAATACATGAGCCGTTTCCTTGATATAAATCTCTCTCTATATATATGTATTTCTATGCTTCTCTAGAGAACACAGCCTAAGATACACTGTATTGTTAAATGACTGTTACTCTGGGCAACTCAGTTACTGAGTCTCAACTTCTTCTGCTATAAAACAGTTTTTATTGAAAAACAAAACAAAAAAACAACAAATCTACCTGGTTGGTTTAAGGATTAAATAATATCATTTATTCACAAGAACTTTTCAAATAATAATGCACTGAAAGACTGGAAGTTGTCATCGCTACATAAAAATAATTTCAGCTGACATAATGGTCAGGATAGTTAATCAATATTATTGTAAGGTCACTTACCACAAAAATTTTTTTAAAAGGAAAATAAGGGTTTATCAAACCTAACAATGAGAAAATAGTGTATCCAGACGCTGAAAGTTCAAATATTTATTTTACTAATCAAAGCAGCCTTTGCCATCAGAAGTAGTGAGTAAACATCTTAATACATCGTACACTTTTCTGTGTCTAATAGGGCAGTTCTACTCTGTCCTATAGGATCGCTATGAGTTGGAATAGACTAGACCACAATGGGTAATGGGTGGCCAGTGTTATGTTAAAGGAGAGACAGTATTTATTAGCAAAACCACAAAGGGCCTACTCTCCCTTACCAAGACATGCAATTCTTTCCTGAGAGTGTAATTTGGTCCATTTCTAAATTGTTCAAATCCATTCTCTAATGTGATTCCTTTTCTGATCTCTACAGCCAACAGTTAACGTTACTCTTTTGAATGTACATAATACTTTACATGATATTCAGAGCTTGAATTGTATTGTATCCTACACTGAATTGTATCCTACCTCAGCCACTTATTCCTACTTTCGTACTCTAGAACTGAGGTCAGCAAACTTTTTCTGCAAAGAGTCAAATAGTAAATACTTTAGGCTTTGTGGGCCATGCAATCTCTGTCACAATCACTCAACTCTGCCATTATAGTGTAAAATTAACCACACAGAATACATAAATGGATGAGTATAACATTGTTTCAAAGGAAAAAAATTATTTACAGAAACAGATGGCTGATCAGATTTAGCTCACAAGCCATAGTTTGCCAACTCCTGCTTTAAACTTTGGGATTATCAAACTCTACACACCCTCCGTAATCTCAACTTTCATTATCCTATTCTATAACCAACACCTTCTGAATTTCCAGATGACTTCTTCTAATACCCAAACTCCCAAATGTCCTTTGGCCTCACTGCGTCCTAAAATCCAAATGCAATTATTTCACGCAATCATTTGAATCATTTCTTTCTGTGCACCCTCAGTTCTTTTGTTCCTCCTTCAAGATGTTGTTCCTCCTTGGCAAAACTCATCTGGGTTATAGCCAACTCTCTGACTACTCCATGATTGCATTCACATGGTTTTAAGCCATTGGAGAACAACTCACTAATATGTCATCAGGTCTTATTTCAAATTTATGACCACTAAGCTCACTGGGTCTTAGAGATGTTGTTAAACTTACCTTTTAATGGTCCAATCACTCGCAATCTCTCCTGGATGATGTTTCTTCTCAATCCTTACAGTATTACTTTCCCTATCCTCACTATCAGCTGATGATCTTGCTTAGAGGATTCTCTAACAAAATAGAAACAATCAGAAGAGAAACTTCACATCCTCCATCACCACATCTACTCTCCACCTGCGTATGTATTCATACTATTTGTCTTCCCTTCTGTTCCTATAGATGAATGATCTTGATCCTAAGGCCAAGTGTTAGTCTATACTCCTTATCTCCAATTCCTCTTCTCCAATTCTTTTTCCACCAACACTATCATTCCACCACAACTACTTTCATTAATCCAATTCTAAAGATCTTCACATTAATAAAATCAGTGATCAATTTTCCAATCTCATTTTAATTGATTAGCAGAATTTTATACCATGTATTGTACCCTTCTCTTTGATACATTTTCTTCTCTTGGTTTTCATAACACCACACTCCCTTAATTTTCCTAAATGGTCATTTTGTTCTTAGTCTTCATTGCTGGAGTGCAGAACAGTTCAGTCCTTGGAATACCTTCTCTGCTCTATCTATACTCAACTCCATTAATGACCTGATAACAGTCTTGTGGTTTTAAATATCATCTAAACTGCCAATTAAATAGGTTAAGAAAAATTTTGGAGTGCAAAATTTGAATTACGAGTTTCAGTCTGAACATTATATATTTTTATGTGTGTGTGTGTTTCTATAAATCTATAGATAAAGCTATAGATACAGATAGATATCTTAACTCTCTCCACTGAAAAGATCTAGAAACAATGACCAACCAAGTAGCAATGTGCACCACTAGCATTGAATTTGGGTCTCTAAATATCATTTCCTAATAAAAGGAACCATGGATCTTTGATACATGACTGATACTAGATCTGGGGATATAAGATGAGCCTGGAATACCTTTGTCATACCAGAAAGCAAGGAAACCTTGAAGACTGGTTGTGCCCAAAGGAATCAGGAGCTGACCTAAACAAGCACCTACTAGCCGAATATAGGACAATTTTAGATCAATAAGAATAATAATTGCAATTGTTGAAGCATATAAAATATTTATATTCATGAATTCATAAAGACACTCCAAAAAAAGTCACATGGTCAGCTTTGGATGATTTTAAGGAATCATTTCAATGTTTTAAAAACTGGCACATTATTGGAAAAATTATGCATTTATCCTGCCTTTCTTATTCCATATGTTCATAAATGTTATTAAAGAATAGATTAAGGCGAATTCCTCTCTATAGAAGTATTCCAACAAATAAAGACAAGATAATAGAATTAGAACACTATAATTTTTAAACACCCAATGAATTAATGAGTTTTGACAGTGGTCATCAATGGACAATATCACAAGAAAAACAGGCAGATATTTTAAACATGTTGATGGAAGTTAGAAGTTTAAAACATCACTCTTGAAGTAGTCCACCTCCCTATCTCCAAACGAAACTAATTTTATCAAGCTTGAAATTAAACCTATCTATCAGTGGTTAAGAGCTCAGCTGCTAACCAAAAGGTCAGCAGTTCAAATCCACCAGCCATTCCTTGGAAACCCTATGGGGCAATTCTACTCTGTCTTATAGGGTTGCTATAAGTCAGAATTGATTCAATGGCAAAAGGTTTGGTTTTGGTTTTGGTTATCAGTTTACAGGAAATATAGAAAAGAAAGGAACATGTTAAATGATACTATAAAGATGAAATCAGAAAAATCCAAAGGACAGAATGTCATTAGGACAAACAACTCATTTTTTCCAACCAAAAATCGAGAGAGAGAAAAAAAGAGCGCACAAGAGATGAATATTAAGAGACTTGATAAATGACTCAATTAAAATGTATGAACCTTGTTTGCATACTTGTTCAAAAAAGTAAAAATCTATAACAAGTAGATTCTATAATCTTCTTGAAAGATTTATAACCTTAGAAATGTGAATGCTGAATGGATATTTGATATATTAAGGGGTTTTGTTATTCATTTTAGAGACGATAAAGGCATTGTTGTATTTTAAGGGCACTTATCTTTCAGTGGTAAATGTTGAACTATTTACAGATAAAATTATATGACCTGTTGGCTATTTTTGAAATAATTTGGCGGGGGGGAAGTGTTAAGTATTTGAAGGTACAGATGTACACTGAAAAGTCAAGTTTCATTTCTCTCTCACCAAATTGTAAGGCTCAGTTTCAATCTCAAATCAATTTATTATCAGTTCTGTTCTACTACTCTATTCTACTTCTGCTCTGACACCAGCTGAACGTGCTACACTTCTTCCTCTGACCCTAACTAGCTGGAGCTAGGTCAGATCTCACAAGTGAAAGGACATGGTCCTCTAGACTGCCAAGTCCGACCAAGACTTCAGAGGCCGGCTGCAAGCTCAGGAATCCCAAGAGCTCCCCTCACGTCTGACCTTCTGGCTACAAACTCAGGGTTTTTCCACTACCCCTTCAGGATGCTAGACGCAAGCTCAGGGGCCCCCAGGCTCTGTCATTTCTGACCTGCTGGTTCTAAGTTTGGGGGATTCCCTCAACTCCCTCAGGATACCAGCCATAAGCTCAGGGGTTCCCAGTCCCTTTCACTTTTGACCTGCTGGCTCTGACTACTCCCTTGGGTTTGATAATTCACTAGAATGACTCACAGAATTCACAAAAAGTGCTTTACTTATAATTCAAAATACTGTTCACAGTGGCCACAACAATGGATTCAAGCATACCAATGATCCCGAAGATGGTGCAAGACTGGGCAGTATTTCATTCAGCTGTATATAAGTTTGACATGAGTCTGAGCCAACTTGACAGCAACTAAAACAAATAAAGCATACAAATCAGGATCAGCATATTGAAGAGACACAGACGGCAATGTCATGTAAGATTTTATCTTAGAAAATTAAAAGATACTCAAGTTGGACATGCATAAACTTGTTTAGTTTGTTGCAAGGTAGTCATGGCAAGGCATGCCAGTAAGACCTCAAAAACATTCATTTAGAACTAGAGAATCAGAATTAACAATTGCAATGTTGTTCAATGGTTCGACTCCAAATCTTTAGACTTCAGGCTTTTACCATTAATGAAAGGTCTCAGGAGGAAGCTTAATCACGGCTTGAACTTGGGGGAAGTCCTTCGTAGGTAGGGTCTGAGGTCGATGGTGGCAGACAGAGTCGTGGTAGGCTCTCGTGTTTGTCTCTGTCTTTTCTCAGTGAATGAGTAGAAATTTAAGATTTATATGTGAACTTGTCGCTTTGGCTCCACACACAAGGGCCAATGGGATGTCAAAGACTAGTATATCTTTTCTCCAGAGTTAGAGATTAGTCGAATGACACATCCTTTTCTTCAAGTTTAGATATTAGAGAGGTTGTTTAGACTTACTTATGTCTCAAGGGTAGTTTACAAAGATTAACTATATCTTTTTCATCACAACATGTTACGTCAAAGTCAACTTAAAGGTTTTTTACCACATTCTTCGCATACTTCTATGTTTCTATGTCTAAGTTCAGAAAATTTCTAAATAACTTTCTTATGACTTACAGGTTTCCAATGACTTATAGTTAATGTTAGAGAGCCCTACAAACGTAGACATATTTCTAAGTTCATATTATGAGTGCTTATACATATATAGTTAACGCTCTTGGGTGGTAACCAAACGGTCAGCGGTTTGAACCACCAGCAGCTCCTTGGGCTAAAGATGTGGCAGTCTACTTGGAAGATTAAAACTTGGAAGATTACGGCCTTGGAAGCCCTATGGGGCAGTTCTACTCCGTCCTATAGGGTCTCTATGAGTCAGGACCGACACGATGGCACACAACAACAACATACATTTATGTTTTAAATCATAATAGTGACTTACACCTTTTGGGATTTGAGATCATTATAGAAACATACAAAACTGGCAAAGTCTGAGAGAGTTACCTACATGGCGCTTTGATTTCCTGAAGGACATGCTATCCCTTCCATATGCGCTGATGTCTGTCACCAACAAGGAAGCCCATTGAGCTTCTGTGTCCAGATTTGTTATTGGGACCTCATTGCATAGTCATGATCGATTGAATCAGCCCACCTCCATATCAGTCAGCTGATATCAAGACATAGACTTTCTGGCCTGGCCAGCCCCCACTTGAGTCACCTCATTAGCATAAATTTTCAGTGTGGTCTGGAGGCCTATAGATAAAAAAGCACCTCAAT